>NC_140989.1:238696076-238921703 GCF_052327205.1 Somniosus microcephalus | reverse complement strand
GAGAGAGACAGAGGGAAGGAGAGAGAGAGAAAGAGGGAAGGAGAGAGAGAGAGAAGGAGAGAAAGGGGAAAGGGGTGTGGGGGAAAGGGGAAAGGGGTGGGGGAAAGGGGAAAGGGGTGGGGGAAAGGGGAAAGGGTGGGGAAAGGGGAAAGGGGGTGGAGGGGAAGACGGGGTGGGTGCGAGGGGGGTTGGCGAAGGGGTGGGGGGAAGGGTGGGTGGGAAGGGGGGGAAAGGGGCGGTGGCAGGAAGGGAGAGGTGGGAGGGGGGGAAAGGGGGGGGAAAGGGGGGGTGGGGGGAAGGGGGTGTGTGGGAGGGGGAAAAGGGGGGGCTGGGAAGGGAGTGTAGGGGGGGTGGGAAGAGGGGATGGGGGAAGAAGGGGGGGAAGGGAGGGGGGAAAGGGAGGGGGGGAGCCAGCAGACCCTCTCCCCTCTGCCAGTGTTGAGAGTTGCGCTGCCGGTGGCGGTTGGAGAAGGCTAGGCCCCGGGGCCTCAGGCACCCGCACTGACATGGCCCAGCCGAGCCCAGCGCCCCAGGCAGCCCGAGCTCCGCAGCCGCCATTCAGCCGCAGGCCACAAAGCACCCGAGCCGAGCACGGCGATGGCTCTGCGGAGCTCCGTACAGCCCCGCCAGGCTTTACAAAGATGGCGGCGGTGGCTACGCTCGGCTCAGGCCTGCCCTGCCAGCCTTTACAAAGATGGCGGCGACCACAGGCCGCTTGTTGAGCGGGACGGGAGGTGCCTAGCACAGGCATTGCTGGGGAGAGAGACTGAGGCTTCGAGGCCTGCAGGCGTGGTAACCCTGGAAGGTTGCAGCGCCCGGCGGAGGTAGCGAGTCAAGAGGGAAAAAAAAGGGTGAAAGGTAGGAAAATTAATGAGGTAAGAGAAAATATTTACAAATTAACTTTTTTTTAAAAACAATTTAATTGTGTTTTAAAAGCAACATTTTTTTTGCTGGAAATCTATATTTGAAAATAAACACGCAGAAAGTGGGAAAAATAAATGTATAGTTAGGAATCAAGATGGCGGCCACTCACCTCAGCTCAGAAGGATTAGGCCCGCCCACACATGCAATGAAACGGCCCCCGTGACGCACCAATTGGTCAACCATCAGTTTAATCCCCTGTACGATTGGTCAACCATCACGTCACTCAACGCTAATGAGCGGAATGTTGCCATTTTTTGAAGCTTTTTTGTATACTGTCAGAACATTTTTTGTCTGACCAAAAAGTAAATACACGTATTAGAGTCCCCTAATGATAAGCTTTCTTTTGATATAACATATGTGTAGGTACGCTCTATAACTTTTGATTGTATAGCCGGACAGACAGACAAACAAACAGACAAACAGACAGAGAGACAGATGGACTGGTTTATATATATAGAGTAGCTGGAGTGCCCGGCGGTGCCGAGGGTTTTTTGAGGGCATGTTGTTGTTGGAAGAGAGAGAGAGAGAGTTGGAAGAGAGAGAGAGACTGGGGGGAGTAGAGCGAGACGGGGGGGAGTAGAGAGAGACGGGGGAGAGAGAGAGAGAGAGAGACTGGGGGGGAGAGAGAGAGAGACTGGGGGGGAGAGAGAGAGACTGGGGGGAGAGAGAGAGAGAGAGACTGGGGGGAGAGAGAGAGGGAGAGACTGGGGGGAAGAGAGAGAGACAGAGAGAGAGGGAGAGAGAGACAGAGATGGAGAGGGAGACAGAGACAGAGAGAGTGAGGGAGAGAGAGACAGAGACAGAGGGAAGGAGAGAGAGAGACAGAGAGGGAAGGAGAGAGAGAGAGAAGGAGAGAAAGGGGAAAGGGGTGGGGGAAAGGGGTGGGGGGAAAGAGTGGGGGGAAGGGGTGGGGGGAGGGGGGTGGGGGAAAGGGGTGGGGGTGAAGGGGGTGGGGGGAAGAGGGGGTGAAGGGGGATGGGGGGGAAGGGGGACGGGGTGGGGGAAGGGGGGAAGGGGTGGGGGGAAGGGGGAGGTGGAAGGGGGGTTCGGAGGGGGAGTGGGAGGGGGGAAGGGAAAGGGGAAGATGGGGAAGGGGGAAGGGAAGTGGGGGGAAGGGAAGGGGTGTGGGAAGGGAAGGGTGGGAAGGGAAGGGGAAGAGAAGTGGGAGGGGGAGAGGAAGGGGGTGTTTGGGAGGTGGGCAAAAGGGGTTGGGTGGGATGGGGGTGTGGGGGGGGAAGGGAGTGTGGGAGGGGAAGGGGGAAGGGGCTGTGTGGGAGGGAGAGGAAACGGGGGTGGGAAGGGGGTGTGGGGGGAAAGGGGTGTGGGAAGGGGGTGGGGAGGAAAGGGGGTGTGGGGGGAAGTGGGTGTGGGGGAAGGAGGGGGGAAGGGGAAGGGGGGAGCCAGCAGACCCTCTCCCCTCTGCCAGTGTTCAGAGTTGCACTGCCAGCGGCGGTTGGAGAAGGCTAGGACCCGGGGCCTCGGGCACCCGCACTGACATGGCCCAGCCGAGCCCAGTGCCCCGGGCAGCCCGAGCTCCGTAGCCGCCGTTCAGCCACAGGCCACAAAGCACCCGAGCCCAGCACTGGCGATGGCTCCGCGGAGCTCCGTACCGCCCCGCCAGCCTTTACAAAGATGGCGGCAGTAGCTACGCTCGGCTCAGGCCCACCCCACCAGCCTTTACAAAGATGGCGGTGATCGCGGGTCGCTTGTTGAGTGGGACGGGAGGTGCCTAGCTCGGGCGTGGCTGGGGAGGAGAGCCCAAGGCTTTGAGGCCTGCAGGCGGGGTAACCCTGGAAGGTTGCGGCGCCCGGCGGAGGTAGCGAGTCAAGAGGGAAAAAAAAGGGTGAAAGGTAGGAAAATTAACGAGGTTAGAGAAAGTATTTACAAATTAATTAACTTTTTTTAAAAACAATTTAATTGTGTTTTAAAATCTAGATTTGAAAATAAACACACAGAAAGTGGGAAAAAGAAATGAATAGTTAGGAATCAAGATGGCGGCCACTCACCTCAGCTCAGAAGGATTAGGCCTGCCCACACACACAATGAAACACCCCCTGTGATGCACTGATTGGTCAAGCATCAGGTTAATCCCCTGTACGATTGGTCAACCATCACGTCACTCAACGCTAATGAGCGGAATGTTGCCGTTTTTTGAACCTTTTTTGTATACTGTCTGAACAATTTTTGTCTGACCAAAAAGTAAATTCACCTATTAGACTCCCCTAATGATAAGCTTTCTTTTGATATAACATGTGTTTAGGTACGCTCTATAACTTTTGACTGTATAGCCGGACAGACAGAAAGACGGAAAGACAGACAGACAGAGAGACGGAAAGACAGAAAGACGGAAAGACAGACAAACCATTTTATATATATAGACCAGCTGGAGTGCCCGGCGGTGCCGAGGGAACTCAAGAATCCTGTGCCAGACAGAGAGAGGGGGGAAGGAGAGAGAAAGGGGGGGAAGGAGAGAGTGAGGGGGGGAAGGAGAGAGAGAGCGAGAGAGAGAGAGGGAAGGAGAGAGAGAGGGAAGGAGAGAGTTAGGGAAGGAGAGAGAGAGACAGGGAAGGAGAGAGAGAGGGAAGGAGAGAGAGACAGAGAGCGAAGGAGAGAGAGAGGGAATGAGAGAGAGACAGAGAGAGAGAGGGAGAGAAAGACAGAGACAGAGGGAAGGAGAGAGAGAGACAGAGAGGGAAGGAGAGAGAGAGGGAAGGAGAGAAAGGGGAAAGGGGTGGGGGAAAGGGGTGGGGGGAAGGGTGGGGGGAAGGGGGGAAGGGGGGAGGGAAGGGGGGAAGGGGGGAGGGGGGGTGAAAGGGGAGGGAAGGGGGAAGGGGGCAAAGGGAAGGGGGGAAGGGGGTGTGTGGGAGGGGGGTGGGAAGGGGGGGTGGGGGGGAAGGGGGGTGGTTGGGGGGAAGGGGGTGTGTGGGAGGTGGGGAAAGAGGGGGTGGGAAGGGGGTGTGTGGGGGGGAAAGGGGGGTGGGAAGGGGGTGTGGGGGGAAGGGGGTGTGGGGGAAGGAGGGGGAAAGGGGGGAAAGGGAGGGGGGGAGCCAGCAGACCCTCTCCCCTCTGCCAGTGTTGACAGTTGTGCTGCCGGCGGCGGTTGGAGAAGGCTAGGCTCTGGGGCCTCGGGCACCCGCACTGACATGGCCCAGCCGAGCCCAGCGCCCCGGGCAGCCCAAGCTCCACAGCCGCCGTTCGGCCGCAGGCCACAAAGCACCCAAGCCCAGCACCGGCGATGGCTCCACAGAGCTCCGTACCGCCCCGCCAGCCTTTACAAAGATGGCGGCGGTGTCTACGCTCGGCTCAGGCCCGCCCCTACAGCCTTTACAAAGATGGCGGCGATCGCGGGCCGCTTGTTGAGCGGGACGGGAGGTGCCTAGCTTGGCGTGGCTGGGGAGGAGAGGCCGAGGCTTCGAGGCCTGCAGGCGGGGTAACCCTGGAAGGTTGCGGCGCCCGGCGGAGGTAGCGAGTCAAGAGGAAAAAAAAAGGGTGAAAGGTAGGAAAATTAACGAGGTTAGAGAAAGTATTTACAAATTAATTAACTTTTTTTAAAAACAATTTAATTGTGTTTTAAAATCTAGATTTGAAAATAAACACACAGAAAGTGGGAAAAAGAAATGAATAGTTAGGAATCAAGATGGCGGCCACTCACCTCAGCTCAGAAGGATTAGGCCTGCCCACACACACAATGAAACACCCCCTGTGATGCACTGATTGGTCAAGCATCAGGTTAATCCCCTGTACGATTGGTCAACCATCACGTCACTCAACGCTAATGAGCGGAATGTTGCCGTTTTTTGAATCTTTTTTGTATACTGTCTGAACAATTTTTGTCTGACCAAAAAGTAAATTCACCTATTAGACTCCCCTAATGATAAGCTTTCTTTTGATATAACATGTGTTTAGGTACGCTCTATAACTTTTGACTGTATAACCGGACAGACAGAAAGACGGAAAGACAGACAGACAGAGAGACGGAAAGACAGAAAGACGGAAAGACAGACAAACCATTTTATATATATAGACCAGCTGGAGTGCCCGGCGGTGCCGAGGGAACTCAAGAATCCTGTGCCAGACAGAGAGAGGGGGGAAGGAGAGAGAAAGGGGGGGAAGGAGAGAGTGAGGGGGGGAAGGAGAGAGAGAGCGAGAGAGAGAGAGGGAAGGAGAGAGAGAGGGAAGGAGAGAGTTAGGGAAGGAGAGAGAGAGACAGGGAAGGAGAGAGAGAGGGAAGGAGAGAGAGACAGAGAGCGAAGGAGAGAGAGAGGGAATGAGAGAGAGACAGAGAGAGAGAGGGAGAGAAAGACAGAGACAGAGGGAAGGAGAGAGAGAGACAGAGAGGGAAGGAGAGAGAGAGGGAAGGAGAGAAAGGGGAAAGGGGTGGGGGAAAGGGGTGGGGGGAAGGGTGGGGGGAAGGGGGGAAGGGGGGAGGGAAGGGGGGAAGGGGGGAGGGGGGGGAAGGGGGGGAGGGAAGGGGGGAAGGGGGGCAAAGGGAAGGGGGGAAGGGGGTGTGTGGGAGGGGGGTGGGAAGGGGGTGTGGGGGGGAAGGGGGGTGGTTGGGAGGGAAGGGGGTGTGTGGGAGGTGGGGAAAGAAGGGGTGGGAAGGGGGTGTGTGGGGGGGAAAGGGGGGTGGGAAGGGGGTGTGGGGGGAAGGGGGTGTGGGGGAAGGAGGGGGAAAGGGGGGAAAGGGAGGGGGGGAGCCAGCAGACCCTCTCCCCTCTGCCAGTGTTGACAGTTGTGCTGCCGGCGGCGGTTGGAGAAGGCTAGGCTCTGGGGCCTCAGGCACCCGCACTGACATGGCCCAGCCGAGCCCAGCGCCCCGGGCAGCCCAAGCTCCACAGCCGCCGTTCGGCCGCAGGCCACAAAGCACCCAAGCCCAGCACCGGCGATGGCTCCACAGAGCTCCGTACCGCCCCGCCAGCCTTTACAAAGATGGCGGCGGTGTCTACGCTCGGCTCAGGTCCGCCCCTACAGCCTTTACAAAGATGGCGGCGATCGCGGGCCGCTTGTTGAGCGGGACGGGAGGTGCCTAGCTTGGCGTGGCTGGGGAGGAGAGGCCGAGGCTTCGAGGCCTGCAGGCGGGGTAACCCTGGAAGGTTGCGGCGCCCGGCGGAGGTAGCGAGTCAAGAGGGAAAAAAAAGGGTGAAAGGTAGGAAAATTAATGAGGTTAGAGAAAATATTTACAAATTAATTAACTCTTTTTTTAAAACAATTTAATTGTGTTTTAAAAGCAACTTTTTTTTTGCTGGAAATCTAGATTTGAAAATAAACACGCAGAAAGTGGGAAAAAGAAATGAATCGTTAGGAATCAAGATGGCGGCCACTCACCTCAGCTCAGAAGGATTAGGCCCGCCCACACACACAATGAAACGCCCCCCATGATGCACCGATTGGTCAACCATCAGGTTAATCCCCTGTACGATTGGTCAACCATCACGTCGCTCAACGCTAATGAGCGGAATGTTGCTGTTTTTTGAACCTTTTTTGTATACTGTCTGAACAATTTTTGTCCGACCAAAAAGTAAATACGCCTATTGATAAGCTTTCTTTTTATATAACATGTGTGTAGGTACGCTCTATAACTTTTGATTGTATAGCCGGACAGACAGACAGACAAACAGACAGAAAGACAGAAAGACAGACAGACCGTTTTATATATATAGATAATTATATGCCTATAGAAGACTTTTGGATTTTTTTTAATGTTAGCTGCCAATCTATTCTCATACTCTCTCTTTGTCCCTCTTATTTCCTTTTTCTCTTCCCCTCTGAACTTTCCGTATTCAGCCTGGTTCTCAATTGTATTCTCAACCTGACATCTGTCATATGCCCCTTTTTTCTGCTTTATCTTACTCTCTATCGTTTTTGTCATCCGGGGAGCTCTGACTTTGGTTGCCCTAACTCTCTCCCTCATGGGACTGTACCTTAACTGTATCCGAACTATCTCCTCTTTAAAGGCAGCCCATTGTTCGATTACAGTTTTGCCAGCCAATCATTGATTCCAATTTACCGGGGCCAGCTCCATTCCCAACCCACTGAAATTGGCCCTCCTCCAGTTAAGTATTTTGACTCTAGATTGCTCTTTGTCCTTTTCCATAGCTAACCTAAACCTTATGATCCTATCATCACTGTTCCCTAAATGTTCCCCTACTGAAACTTGATCCACTTGACCCGCCTTATTCCCCAGAACCAGATCCAGCAATACCTCCTTCCTCATTGGGCTGGAAGCGTACTTATCAGGAAAGTTCTCCTGAACACACTTCAGAAATTCTTCCCCCACTCTGTCCTTTACACTATTACTATCCCAGTCTATATTAGGATAATTGAAGTCCCCCATTATCATTACTCTATAGTTCTTGCACATCTCTGTAATTTCCCTGCAAATTTGCTCCTCTATATCCTTCGCACTAGTAGGTGGCTTATAGAATACACCTAGTAGTGTAATGGCACCTCTATTGTTTCTTGTTTCTTAACTCTAACCAAATAGATTCTGTCCTTGACCCCTCCAGGATATCCTCTCTCTCCAGCACTGTAATATTCTCCTTAATACTGCCACCCTACCACCTTTCTTTCCTTCTTTATTACTCAATCCCTATTGAAATAAAATGTTCCCTCCACCCCACTGTCCATCAGGATCCATGAAGTTTCTCCTTTCTCCCCAAAATCCTGAATGGACCTCATAACAAAAGAACAATGATGACATAATTTAGCTGACAGTCAATGCAACTTGTATTAGCCTTATCGTTCAAATATATGTTCATAGGGGGAGAAATTCGGTTGATAGCGCCACCGATTAACGCCTAAAGAGGCCGAGAAGTGGGGCACTAGCCAATTTCCGGGCGGGCGCAAGGCGCCTAGCGCCTCACCCCATATTGAGCCTGCATTTAGTGCCGGTGCTAAATCTTAGCGCCCGCTCATGGGCGCAGGCTGATTATGACGTAATTTGAGTGTGCAACGCCTTTTGGGTGCCCCGGACCGGAAATTCAGTGGCACCCCCCTCCCTAGCGCCTGGCGCTAATAGTGACAGCTTACCTGGGCCTTGCCAAGTCGCTCTCGGGCTGGAGGAGTGTTATTTAAAGGGGACTGGTGTGGTTTAAAAGCGGCAGCCATTTTGGAATCACAACTTCCTCGAGAGCTACAAAGAGTTGCTGAGCTGCACACTGAGAGCCATTTGACCACTGAGCCAGCGCAGGCAGACGCTCTTCAGCCTTCTGACCATCACCTTGCTGTTGGTGAGCCTTGACAACGGGGAACCTTCCTGTGGGCACTTATTATGGGGGCTGCATTGGAGGGGAACGTCCTGCTGCTGAATCATCTGGAAAGGGCACTGAGACGCAGGGAAAGGGGGGCGGGCATGGCCAGATGGAGGAGGGCCAACAGACGTCGCCACAGTAGACCTTACGCTGGCAGGGTTATCCGACAGCAGTTTTCCAACATGAACATGCTGGAGGAGCAGTGTGTCAGAAGGCTGCGATTTAGAAAGGAGGTGGTGACTGAGCTGTGCCAGCTGCTTCAGCCAGATCTTCAGCCTCAGATAAGGTGCAGGACATCTCTGTTGGTGGCTGAGAAGATGGCTGCTGGCCTGAACTTCTACACGAGCAGCTCTTCTCAGGCTGCGCGTCAGAGGCTGATCAGAAGTAGCTTCTAGGCCCCTCTCACGGAATGCTTGCTGCTATTCCAAGAACAGGAATGGAACCGGTCTGATACCCACAAGCCTGTGAAGGGCAAGATGCATGTAAATAGCAGGCATGGCCATTGTAAATGAAGAAAGTGTTTCATTACACAAAATGTGGTTCCTTCAAACATGAGAAAGCTATGGCAACAGAAAGCAAAACTAATACACTGACACATAACTGCCTCTCACACCCGGGAGACTGTCCAAAACATAAATCACATTCCGACCATCTTCCTTGGCCTTGATTCCACTGCGCCAACCAAAGCATCCAATGCCCCATCAGTGAGGCGTTCCGCCCTCTGCCTCACCCTTTCCATGTCTTGCAAGGCTGGTGCGCCACAGGTAGGCTCCCACCGCTTTGAAGGCCTACAAGGCAGTGAGTGTGTCTGGTGATGCCAATTGACCTGCCCCTTTAAGAGCTGGCCGGCGCCACTGTGTCTCAGGGAAAGTGATTATTGACAGCACCCTCGCTGTGCCCCGCCGCAGCGAAATTGGGTTGCGCCGCCGGGTTAGCGCCTTAAGAGTAGCGTATAGTGCCTGATTTAGCGCCGCAATCACCTTTAGGGGCGCTGCAACCCAATATCGCGCTAGATGGTGCTAAATTGCACCTGGCGCTAAACTTTGCGCATCACCAGGACTAGCGCCCCAAACGTGGCTATACCGAATTTCTAGGCCAATGTGTTTTATTCCGGTGTTTCCCATTAATTGAAACCTCCTTTCTAACCTTCTCCTTCATCAGAATGTTCTTCCAGTGGGAAGAAGCAGGTGGGCTGCTGTCAGTTTTCAGTGTTTGTGGCAAAGGTCTCTGTCTGTTGAATCAAAAGATGGCCCTGCATGTGAAGATGCCGTGGTTATTAAAGTGGCTGCTTAGACCTGCACAATAGTCCGACAAGTCATTTGAGTGGGTTGGCAAGGTGTCATTACCCTGAAAGGCCACACGATCCTCCATGCTAGTTGAAGTCAGTCTCCTGCTGCTCAGGATTCTGTTTTGCATTGAGGATTCCATTTTTGCTTTGAGAAATCCTTTTTATAATCAGAATTCTGTTTTGCATAAGAACATACGAACATAAGAATTAGGAGCAGGAGTAGGCTTTAAGGCCTCTCGAGCCTACGCCGCCATTCAATAAGATCATGGTTGATCTTCAACCTTAAATCCACCTTCCTGCCCGATCGCTATATCTCTTAATTCCCTTAGAGCCCAAACATCTATCAAGCCTTGAATATATTCAACGATTGAGCATCCACTGCTCTCCGGGGTAGAGAATTCCAAAGATTCACAACCCTTTGAGTGATTAAATTTCTCTTCATCTCAGCCCTAAATGGCCAACCCCTTATCCTGAGACTATGCCTGCTGGTTCTAGACTCTCCAGCATGGGGAAATAGCCTCTCAGCATCTATCCTGTCAAGCCCTCTCAGAATCTTAAATGTTTCAATGAGATCACCTCTCATTCTTCTAAACTCTAGAGTGTATAGGCCCAATAGGTGTGGGAGAAATGGGTTTTGCTTCCTGGGACACTGGCACCAGTACTGGGACAGGAGGGAGCTGTTCCGTTGGGACGGGCTTCACTTGGCCAGTGCTGGGACTAGAGTCCTGGCGGATCATATAACTAGGGCTGTAGAGAGGGCTTTAAACTAACTAGTGGGGGGGAGGTTCCCAGAGAGCAAATAATACAAATGACAACAGAGAAGGTCATAGACTTAGGTAGCAGTGGGGAAATTAAAAACCAGAGCGTGTCAGGAAGGGGTAGAAGGTGTGGAGTAAAAGGTAAAGTAATAAAAAGGGCAATAGCAGGAACTAAGTGTCACAAAACATATTTGAAAGTTCTCTATCTGAATGCATGTAGCATTCGTAACAAAATAGACGAGTTAAAGGCACAAATAGCTACATATGGGTATGATCTTGTGGCCATTACAGAAACATGGCTGCAGGGTGACAATGCCTGGGAATTAAACATACCAGGTTATTTAACAATCAGGAAGGACAGGCAGGAAGGAAGGGGAGGTGGGGTGGCTACGTTAATAAAGGAAGGAATCACTGTAATACAGAGAAATGATATTGGGTCAAAGGATCAGGATAATGAAACAGTTTGGGTGGAGATAAGGAATAATAAGGGGAAAAAAACACTAGTGGGTGTAGTATATAGGCCTCCGAACAGTCGCAACTCGGTTGGACGGAGTATCAATCAGGAAATAGTTGAGGCTTGTAATAAGGGAACATCTATAATTATGGGGGATTTTAACTATCATATAAATTGGGCGAATCAAATTGGGCAGGGCTGCCTTGAGGATGAGTTCATTGAGTGTATTAGGGATGGGTTTCTTGAGCAGTATGTAACTGAACCAACCAGGGGGCAAGCAACCTTAGATCTGGTCCTGTGTAACGAGACAGGATTAATTAAAAATGTCCTAGTAAAGGATCCCCTTGGAATGAGTGACCATAACATGGTTGAATTCCATATTCAGTTAGAGGGTGAGGAGGCTGTATCTCAAACAAGCGTGCTAAGCTTGAATAAAGGAGACTATGAAGGTATGAGAGCGGAATTGAGTAAAGTGGATTGGGAAAATAGGTTAAAGGATAAGACGATACATGATCAGTGGTGTACATTTAAGGAGTTATTTTACAAATTCCAAAAAAAGTATATTCCACTGAGAAAAAAAGGGTGTAAAAGAAAAGACAGCCATCCGTGGCTAAGTAAAGAAATTAAGGATAGTATTCGACTAAAAACAAGGGCATATAAGGTAGCCAAATCTAGTGGGAGGATAGAGGATTGGGAAAACTTTAAAAGACAGCAAAAAATAACAAAAAGATTGATTAAGAAAGGGAAGATACATTATGAAAGTAAACTAGCAAAAAATATAAAGACAGATAGTAAGAGTTTTTATAGTTATATAAAAAGAAAAAGGGTGGCTAAAGTAAATGTTGGTCCCTTAGAGGATGAGACCGGGAAATTAATGGTGGGAAATATGGAGATGGCAAAAACACTGAATGAATATTTTACATCAGTCTTTACAGTAGAGGACACCAAGAATATCCCAACACTTGACAAGCAGGGGGCTATAGGGGGGGAGGAGCTAAATACGATTAAAATCACTTAGGAAGTAGTACTTGGTAAAATAATGGGACTCAAGGCGGATAAATCACCTGGACCTGATGGCTTACATCCCAGGGTTTTGAGGGAAGTGGCGGTAGGGATTGTGGATGCATTGGTAATAATCTTCCAAAACTCCCTGGACTCAGCAAAGGTCCCGGCAGACTGGAAAACTGCTAATGTAACACCCTTATTTAAAAAGGGCAGTAGACAGAAGGCTGGAAACTATAGACCGGTTAGCCTAACATCTGTGGTAGGTAAAATTTTGGAGTCCATTATTAAGGAGACAGTAACAGGACATTTGGATAATCATAATTTAATAAGACAAAGTCAGCATGGTTTTATGAAGGGGAAGTCATGTTTGACAAATTTGCTGGAGTTCTTTGAGGAAGTAACATATAGGGTGGATAAAGGTGAACCAGTGGACGTAGTGTATTTAGACTTCCAAAAGGCATTTGACAAGGTGCCACACAAAAGATTATTGCTTAAGATAAAAAATCACGGGATTGGGGGTAATATTCTGGCATGGATAGAGGATTGGCTATCTAACAGAAGGCAGAGAGTTGGGATAAATGGTTCATATTCAGACTGGCAATCAGTAACCAGTGGTGTTCCGCAGGGGTCAGTGCTGGGTCCCCAACTCTTTACAATCTATATTAACGATTTGGAGGAGGGGACCGAGTGTAACACGTCAAAGTTTGCAGATGATACTAAGATGGGAGGGAAAGTAGTGAGTGAGGAGGACATAAAAAACCTGCAAGGGGACATAGACAGGCTAAGTAAGTGGGCAGAGATTTGGCAGATGGAATACAATACTGGAAAGTGTGAGGCTATGTACTTTGGCAGGAAAAATCGTAGAGCAAGTTATTATCTTAATGGCAAGAAACTTGAAAGTACTGAAGTACAAAGGGATCTGGGGGTCCTGGTGCACGAAACTCAAAAGGTTAGTATGCAGGTGCAGCAAGTGATTAAGAAGGCCAATGGAATGTTGGCTTTTATTGCTAGGGGGATAGAATATAAAAATAGGGAGGTATTGCTTCAGTTGTACAAGGTATTGGTGAGACCGCACCTGGAATACTGCATACAGTTTTGGTGTCCATACTTAAGAAAGGACATACTTGCTCTCGAGTCAGTACAAAGAAGGTTCACTCGATTAATCCCGGGGATGAGGGGATGGACATATGAGGAGAGGTTGAGTAGATTGGGACTCTACTCATTGGAGTTCAGAAGAATGAGAGGCGATCTTATTGAAACATATAAGATTATGAAGGGGTTGGATCGGGTGGATGCAGGGAGGATGTTCCAGATGATGGGTGAAACTAGAACTAGGGGGCATAGTCTTAGAATAAGGGGCTGCTCTTTCAAAACTGAGATGAGGAGGAACTACTTCACTCAGAGGGTGGTAGGTCCATGGAATATGCTGCCCCAAAAAGCTGTCGAAGCTACATCATTACATAAATTTAAAACAGAAATAGACAGTTTCCAAGTAGAAAAGGGAATTAAGGGTTACGGGGAGCGGGCAGGAATTTGGACATGAGTCTAGGTTCGGATAGGTCATGGCCCTGTGGGTAGCGGAGCGGGCCCAGGGGCCGTGTAGCCTGATCCTGCTCCTGTTTTTGTGTGTCTAATGCTGTTAGATTCAGGAGATAGTCCTGTCATAGTGGATTGGCGGTTAGGATCAGATCAGCCATGATCTTATTGAATGGCGGAGCAGGCTCGAGGGGCCAATTGGCCTACTCCTGCTCCTATTTCTTATGTTCTTATGTTCTTATGTTACTCAATCTCTCCTCATAGGACAACCCTCTCATCCCAGGAGTCAATCTAGTGAACCTTCGTTGCACCCCCTCTAAGGCAAGTATATCCTTCCCTAGGTATGAAGAACAAAGCTGTGCACAGTACTTCAGGTGTGGACTCACCAAAGCCCTGTACAATTGTTGCAAGACTTCCTTACTCTTATACACCAATCCCCTTGTAATAAAGGCCAACATACCATTTCCTTTCCTCATTGCTTGCTGTACCTACATGTTAACTTTCTATGTTTCATGTACAAGAACACCAACATTTAATAGTTTATTGCCGTTTACAAAATATATTTTTAAAAATTCTTCCTGCAAAAGTGAATAACCACATTTCCCCACATTGTACTCCACCTGCCACCTACTTGCCCACTCACTTAAACTCTCTATATCCCTTTGCAGGCTCCCTGTGTCCTCCTCACAGCTTACTTTCCCACCTAACTTTGTATCATCAGCAAACTTTGAGAATTCCATTTTGTATTGAGAATTCCATTTTGTATTGAGAATTCCATTTTGTGGTTAAGACAGTAGTGGAGAAATGGCTGAAACAGGCAGTATCTTGAAAATGTCAACAATCAGCTCAGACCTTTAAGGCTCCTTGCGAGGCTGGCATCCTAAATGATAGTTTTATGTTTTATGTGTAGTTATGACCTTCTGGTAGATAAATCTATCTGTCTTGCAACCAGACATTTACCTTTCTCTGTAAATGTAAGTAGACAGTCAGCTTATGCTATCATTGACGTAGATGAGTGATGGCCATGGAGTTTTCACCCACTGTTACCATAGAGATAGCAAGTCTCTGGAATGCTAAGATGATGTAAGTTGATGTAAACCAAGGGTAAAGGTCATGGAAGACAGGTGATGCAATGGCCTATAGCTGAAGGTATAGTTACACACAGTTAGGGAGATCAGTGGGTGTGGGGAGCGGGGGGGAGGCAGATTGAGGTTCGGCCACCCTGGTACTGAGCTCAGCAATTGTAATGGGAGGTCTCCCGCAGCCTTCGCATCATCCCATCTATTACTTGCAAGTATCAATTCCTCTATTAAATCAGGTGCAACATCGGTGCCTAAGCATCCAATATGGCGGGCAGGGCAGTCATTACACATTGCAAGTGCGCCGTCCGCCATATTGATAAACAGCAGAAAAAGAGGCGGCCATGCATTTGCAGAAAGGGGGCCTAATGTATGTTTGAGGCTGCATTTGCAGAATTGGGCTGCCCTGAATGTAGCTGGTGCTGAGCCAGTTGTGTTCAGGAAAAACTGGTCTACATGCAGCTTAACCTTACAGGGAATGTTGGAGTTCAACATCAAAAAGATAAGTTTAAAAAAATATTTACCCGAATGTGGAACCGAGAGGAGCAGCAGTGCAATGTCGAAGATTGTTGCATGCCCCCACTCGGCCCCCTGCCAGCACATACTAATTCCTAGGCCTCTGGGTCTACAACCCTCATTCCTGGCACAGTGACTCCAAGCTTCTCTCTCCAGTATTCCCCAACATCTGTCTTGACTTAATTCTGTAGGGTGGTTAAATCAGAGAACATAGTCTGTGTAGACTGGGGCTCAAAAATGTCCATAGCACAGGCCCAAGCATTCCTAAGAGAAGCTATGCCTGAACTTAGAACCCCAACCAAGGGTGCTCCACTGCCGAGGGCCCTGGAGTGGTCATGTGCTGCATGGCACTCTGCAGCCCCATCATGCTGCTGCACTCTCTAATTCTGTTCTTTTGCTTTGGGCGAGACGCCCACAAGCGGGCACTGACCAGTTTCTGCTGTCATTGTAAAGTCGGAGCTATAATGCATTTCACGTTAGGAGGAGTTTAAGGGGTTTGACACTTGTGTGCAGTACTGATGCAGTGCTGCACTGTCGGAGGTGTTGTCCTGCGGGTGAGATGTTAAGCCGAGGCCTCATCTGCCCTCTCAGCGAAATGTAAAATATCCTATGCCATTATTTAGAAGAAAAGCAGGGGAGCTCTCCTTGGTATTCTACATAAGAACATAAGACATAGGAGCAGGCGTAGGTCATTTGACCCCTCGAGCCTGCTCCACCATTCAATAAGATCATGGCTGATCTGATCTTGGCCTCAACTCCACTTCCCTGCCCGCTCCCCATAACCCTTCACTCCCTTACCATTCAAAAATCTGTCTATCTCCACCTTAAATATATTCAATGACTCAGCCTACACAGCTCTCTGGGGAAGAGAATTCCAAAGATTCATGACCCTCTGAGAGAAGAAATTCCTCCTCATTTCCCTTTTAAATGGGTGCCCCCTTATTCTGAAATTATGCCCCCTAGTTCACGAGGGGAAACATCCTCTCAGCATCTACCCTGTCAAGCCCCTTCAGAATCTTATACATTTCAATAAGATCCCCACTCATTCTTCTAAACTCCAATGAGTATAGGCCCAACCTGCTCAACCTTTCTTCATAAGACAACCCTTTCATCTGCGGAATCAACCTCGTGAACCTTCCCTGAACTACCTCCACTGCAAGTATATCCTTCCTTAAATAAGTAGACCAAAACTGTATGCAGTACTCCAGGTGTGGTCTCACCAATGCCCTGTACAGTTGTAACAGGATTTCCCTACTTTTATACTCCATTCCCTTTGCAATAAAGGCCAACACTCCATTTGCCTTCCTAATTACTTGCTGTACCTGCATGCTAACTTTTTTGATTCATCTACAAGGACCCCCAGATCCCTCTGTACCTCAGCATTTTGTAATCTCTCCCCATTTAAATAATCATTTGCATTTTTATTTTTAATACCAAAGTGGATAACCTCACATTATCCCACATTATACTCCATCTGCCAGATTTTTGCCCACTCACTTAGCCTATCTATATCCCTTTGGAGATTCTTTGCATCCCCCACACACTTTGCTTTCCCCCCTATCTTTGTATCATCAGCAAATTTGGCTACATTACATTCGGTCTCTTCATCCAAGTCATTACTATAGATTTTAACTAGTTGAGGTCCCAGCACTGATCCCTGCGGCACCCCACTAGTTAGAGTTTGCCACCCTGAAAATGACCCATTTATCCCGACTCTCTCTTTTCTGTTTGTTAGCCAATCCTCTAGCCATGCTAATATATTACCCCCAACCCCATGAACTCTTATCTTGTGTAGTAACCTTTTATGTGACACCTTATCGAATGACTTCTGGAAATCCAAATACACAACGTCTACTGGTTCCCCTATATCCACCCTGCTCGTTACATCCTCAAAGAACTCCAGCAAATTTGTTAAACATG
Source organism: Somniosus microcephalus (assembly GCF_052327205.1). Lineage (NCBI taxonomy): Eukaryota > Metazoa > Chordata > Chondrichthyes > Squaliformes > Somniosidae > Somniosus > Somniosus microcephalus. Next base: position 238,904,973 of record NC_140989.1, on the reverse strand, counting down.
ATTTCCCTTTCATAAAACCATGCTGACTCTGCTTGACTACATTATGATTTTCTAAATAACAACAGAAAATGCTGGAAAAATTCAGCAGGCCAGGCAACATCCGTGGAGAAACAGAGTTAACGCTTCAGGTCGAAGATCCTTCATCAGAACTGAGAAAAAAGCAGGAAATGAAACAGATTAAAAAGCAAGTTTGGGGGGCTGAGAAATGGGGGAGGGGATGAAAGAACAAAAGGGAAGGTCTGTGAGAGGTGAAAAGACATTAAGAGATATTCAAGGCGAGACGAGATGGTAATAGGACAGGTAAAGAGACAAAGGATGGCTATAGATGAAGTGTGAAATGCGCTGGCAGAATGAAAGACAGCTGCCATGTGGGAGAGTAAAAAAAGGAAAAGGCACAAACCAAAAGTATGGATAAAAAAATATATAAAAATATGATAGCGACCGAGGTTATGATCTGAAATTGCTGAACTCGATATTGAGTTTTTATAGTAATATAGTTATAAAAAGAAAAAGTGTGGCTAAAGTAAATGTTGGTCCCTTAGAGGATGAGACCAGGAAATTAATGGTGGGAAATATGAAGATGGCAAAAACACTGAATGAATATTTTGTATCAGTCTTTACAGTAGAAGACACTAAGAATATCCCAACACTGGACAAACAGGGGGCTAAAGGGGGGGAGGAGCTAAACACAATCAAAATCACTAAGGAAGTGGTACTCGGTAAAATAATGGGACTCAAGGCGAATAAATCACCTGGACCTGATGGCTTACATCCTAGGGTCTTGAGGGAAGTGGCGGTAGGGATTGTGGATGCATTGGTAATAATTTTCCAAAACTCCCTGGACTCGGCAAAGGTCCCGGCAGACTGGAAAACTGCTAATGTAACACCCTTATTTAAAAAGGGCAGTAGACAGAAGGCTGGAAACTATAGACCGGTTAGCCTAACATCTGTGGTAGGTAAAATTTTGGAGTCCATTATTAAGGAGACAGTAACAGAACATTTGGATAATCATAATTTAATAGGACAAAGTCAGCATGGTTATATGAAGGGGAAGTCATGTTTGACAAATTTGCTGGAGTTATTTGAGGAAGTAACATATAGGGTGGATAAAGGGGAACCAGTGGACGTAGTGTATTTAGACTTCCAAAAGGCATTTGACAAGGTGCCACACAGAAGATTATTGCTTAAGATAAAAAATCACGGGATTGGGGGTAATATTCTGGCATGGATAGAGGATTGGCTATCTAACAGAAGGCAGAGAGTTGGGATAAATGGTTCATTCTCAGACTGGCAATCAGTAACTATTGGTGTTCCGCAGGGGTCAGTGCTGGGTCCCCAACTCTTTACAATCTACATTAACGATTTGGAGGAGGGGACCGAGTGTAACATATCAAAGTTTGCAGATGATACTAAGATGGGAGGGAAAGTAGTGAGTGAGGAGGACATAAAAAACCTGCAAGGGGACATAGACAGGCTAAGTAAGTGGGCAGAGATTTGGCAGATGGAATACAATACTGGAAAGTGTGAGGTTATGCACTTTGGCAGGAAAAATCGTAGAGCAAGTTATTATCTTAATGGCAAGAAACTGGAAAGTACTGAAGTACAAAGGGATCTGGGGGTCCTGGTGCACAAAACTCAAAAGGTTAGTATGCAGGTGCATCAAGCGATTAAGAAGGCCAATGGAATGTTGGCTTTCATTGCTAGGGGGATAGAATATAAAAATAGGGAGGTATTGCTTCAGTTGTACAAGGTATTGGTGAGACCGCACCTGGAATACTGCGTACAGTTTTGGTGTCCATACTTAAGAAAGGACATACTTGCTCTCGAGTCAGTACAAAGAAGGTTCACTCGGTTAATCCCGGGGAAGAGGGGATGGACATATGAGGAGAGGTTGAGTAGATTGGGACTCTACTCATTGGAGTTCAGAAGAATGAGAGGCGATCTTATTGAAACATATAAGATTGTGAAGGGGTTGGATCGGGTGGATGCGGGGAGGATGTTCCCGATGATGGGTGAACTAGAACTAGGGGGCATAGTCTTAGAATAAGGGGCTGCTCTTTCAAAACTGAGATGAGGAGGAACTACTTCACTCAGAGTGTGGTAGGTCCATGGAATATGCTGCCCCAAAAAGCTGTAGAAGCTGCATCATTACATAAATTTAAAACAGAAATAGACAGTTTCCTAGAAGTAAAGGGAATTAAGGGTTATGGGGAGCGGGCAGGAATTTGGACATGAGTCTAGGTTCGGATCGGTCATGGCCCTGTGGGTAGCAGAGCGGGCCCAGGGGCCGTGTAGCCTGATCCTGCTCCTATTTCGTGTGTCTAATTCTGTTAGATTCAGGAGATGGTTCTGTGATAGTGGATTGGCGGTTACGATCAGATCAGCCATGATCTTATTGAATGGCGGAGCAGGCTCGAGGGGCCGATTGGCCTACTCCTGCTCCTATTTCTTATGTTCTTATGTTCTTATGTCCGGCAAGCTGTAAAGTGCCTAATCGGAAGATGAGGTGCTGTTCCTCGAGCTTACGCATTTCACACTTCATCTAGAGCCATCCTTTGTTTCTTTACCTGTCCTATTACCATCTCGTCTCGCCTTGAATGTCTCTTAATGTCTCTTCACCTCTCACAGACCTTCCCTTTTGTTCTTTCACCCTTTCCCCCATTTCCCAACCCCCAAACTTGCTTTTTAATCTGTTTCATTTCCTGCTTTTTTCTCAGTTGTGACGAAAGGTCTTCGACCTGAAACGTTAACTCTGTTTCTCTCTCCACGGATGCTGCCTGGCCTGCTGAGTTTTTCCAGCGTTTTCTGTTGTTATTTTGGATTTCCAGCATCTGCAGTATTTTGCTATCGTATTAATGATTTTCTAAATGTCCTGCTATCACTTCCTTAATGATGGACTCCAGCATTTTTCCAATGACAGATGTTAAGCTAACTGGTCAATAGTTGCCTGCTTTCTGTCTCCCTCCTTTCTTAAATAGGTACGTTATATTTGCAGCTTTCCAGTCTGCTGGGACCTCTCCAGAATCCAGGGAATTTTGGTAGATTACAACCAATGGATCCACTATCTCTGCAGCCACCTCTTTTAAGACTCTAGGATGCAAGCCATCGGGTCCAGGGGACTTGTCCACCTTTAGTTCCATTATTTTGCCTAGTGCTTTCTCTCTAGTGATAGTGATTGTTTTAAGTCCCCCCCCCCACTCCAATAGCCCCTTGATTATCCATTATTGGGATGCTTTTAGTGTCTTCTACCATGAAAACCGATACAAAATATTTGTTCAAAATCTCTGCCATTTCCCCGTTTCCCATTATTAATTCCCCAGACTCATCCTCCAGGGGACCAACGTTTACTTTAGCTGCTCTCTTCCTTATTATATACCTGTAGAAGCTCTTACTGTCTGTTTTTATATTCCTTGCTAGCTTACTCTCATAAGCTATCTTCTCTCTCTTTATCATTTTTTTATATATATGTCTCAACCAACATCACTTAAAAAAATAGATTATCTAGTCATTTATCACACTGCTGTTTGTGGGAGCTTGCTGTGTGCAAATTAGCTGCTGTGTTTCCTACATTACAACAGTGACTACACTTCAAAAATAGTTCATTTTTTGTAAAGCGCTTTGAGATGTCCTGAAGTCGTTATATAAATCTAAGTTTATTCTTTCCTCACTCAATGCAGAGAGTGCTCTGCTGTCAACAGTTACTTCTCTGCTCACATGATCACCTCCAGTGTACCCCAAGGATTCATCCTCAGTTCTCTTCGACTCATTTTCATTCTTGTTTTCAAACCTCTCCATGTCTTCACCCCATCCCACCTTAGTGATCTCCTGCTGCCTACATCCCCACGCATACCCTCCGTTCCTCTAACATTGACATTCTCCTCACTCCTTCCTCTCTCCGCTTCACCGCTGGCAGCCGCTCAGTGTCACAATACTCCTATCCTCTGGAGTTCGCTACCCAGATCCTTCACCTCACCAGCTTGCTCCCTGCTTTCAACAACTGTTTCATAGCTCCCCTTCCCAGCCTCCTCATTCCCCTTCCTTTTCACAATGGCTTATCTCATCATATCCTTTTTCCTCGTTATAGTAAATCACTCTGAGACATCTTCCACGTGAGGAATGCTGTATAAATGCAACTAGCTGTTGTTGCAGTAGAGAGGTGCATTGGTAAAAGAACTACTGGATGCAAGTGACAGTACAAGTAGCAAGTGCTGTGTCAAGAGCAAGGCGATTAAGCTGTAAATGTCAACCATCAGCATTTTCCCAGTCCTGTTGGTCCTGCCCACAATCAATGCTTGTATTGCCTCTGGCAAGTCATCCCAGAATGCCCTGAGGCTTTACTCCGCGCATGCATGGAGTTTGGATGGTTGTTAAACCTGTGCATTTGCACAGAAGTGCTGGGCCCCACGACAGTCCAGCCTGGCTTTTGGCGGCTGACTGTGTCGCCATTTTAAACATGCTGTGTGACCCAAGGCAGACATTTTGAAGGTGAAGTCTATCCTATTTAAAAAAAAAGAAAGAATGCTGGCTAAATAGGGCATCCCTACAGCTTTGCTTACAAGGCCAGCTCCCACTGCACACTCATAGGAACAGGAGGAAGTCATTCAGCCCCTTGAGCCTGTTCCGCCATTCAATTAGTTCATGGCTGATCACGCAGCAAAACCATTCACTTTCATATCTTAGGCAAACCCTTTAGGTTTTGTTTTTCACAGAAAAGTGTTCAAATCAATGAATGGAAAGACCAAACATGGGTGAAAACCTTGGAATCCAGTGCAGTAAAATGGAATTTCATTTATTCAAGTCATTGTAAAGCAGACCCTTGACAGAAACTTGGCTGAGGGGTGACAATTAGGTGTCAATTCTTTTTGGCTTATAACACTCCTGTGAAGCGCCTTGGGATGTTTTACTCTGTTAAAGGCGCTATATAAATACAAGTTGTTGTTGCTGTTGTTGTTGTAGGCCCATATTCAGGGCTGGTTATGAGTTGTCGGTTGTCATTTACGTCATTCGTTTTTTAGGACTGCGTTAGCTTTGTTGAAACCGTTCAGCACTTTCCTTCAGTTTTTATTGGGATTGACATGTGTGGAAATTTGCACTGAGACTAAAAGCAGACAGAGTCTTACTGCCTGTGAATGTTACAAAGTCTTTTTCAGAGCTGTGAGTGAACTGTGTCAGAACAGCAAGGTATCAAAGCCCAGTCACCATTTTGAATCAAAATAACACTAGATAAGAGGTGAAGTTAGGTAAAATTAAGTTCTGTGCTAGTTAGGAGATGCTAAATTGTGTTTTTCGGCATTGGAGTTCCACAGAATAATCAGACTGAAGGTTCTGTTAATCCTATAATCCATTATAGCTTCTCTATTACTGATCATCAGTATGACATTTTCAATAGGTGAAGAAATACACTGCAGCATCTGGTCCACCAGATGTTTAGCATCTGCAATAAGTTCCAAGGATGTTGGGTAGGTTATTTAAAGATGGCGGTTGAAGAATGAAGCAGGAGTTTGTGTTTTATATTTACGCTCATTGAGAGGACAGTACTTCTGAAATTTAAAGCAGTAAGAATGAGGAGAGTTCTCAACAAGAAGGTTAAGAGTCTCTCAAGGGAACAAGGACTGACTCAGTGCTGACTATTTCAAAAAATAAACATCAGTCTTTGAGAAGCGTTTTGCCTCTTTCTGTATACTTTTATCTATTTTTAAACTCTATTTTGAAGTATTGAGCAGCCAGCAACTCGCATTTTCTCCTGTCCTTCACACCTCCTTCCAGTTGGCCACAGACAGGCATTGGCCTTGACATGGAAGAAGTTACCATAGCTGGCTTCATTAGACAAAATGATCTATTCCCTTCATTTATCTCAAGCAAAATCTATCTGCTTATTGTCTTTCTTACGTTATCACATGTAAGAATGGGAGGACTACTGCACTCAGTTGACACTTGGATTCCAGGTCAGCCTTGGTGGTACTGGTCTTTACACACTGAATATTGAAAAAATGCTGATATAATTCCTGCTATTCTTCCTCCTCCATTTAGAATACTACTGCTATTGGAGGTTTGAGGCAAAAATTCTTAGAAACTGCTAATAGTTAACAGCTGCCAGTAAATACAAGGTATATCTGTAGCTCCAATCAAGTGACATATTGATAGGAAGTCAGGTAGGAATTTTTTACACAAACAGTAAGACAATTGAGGAATAAATAAGCAGGGAAGGTCATTGAAATGGGGAGATTTTAACCCTAACCACCTGGTGTGATCCGGGTGGGCAGCTGAAATTGCCCAGGTCAGGTATCCACCCTGGAGCTGCCAGGACCTGACCTGCCGCACTTTTCAGCCACTCCCCTGAGCAGGATGCAAGGACACCCACCCGAAACAAGGGGGCGGGGTCCTTTTTAACATGTGCATGTAAAGGCCCGGTTATGTCATGGAGACTCGACTGCAACCTTTACTCAATGGCCTAAGCGGGAAGCGGCAGTGAGTTTCCCGCCAGGCCAAGCCAGCGAGGGAGCGGATCGGAGCTAGAAGAAGCCTATAAGGGAAAGTTTTACATTTATTTTACTTTCCTTATGGGGCCAATGGAGCAGGAGTGCCCTGCCAGGCCACACAGCAAATAGGCCTCCCCTGCCGCGATCTCACCTCATCCGATCGCAGGGACCCCTGCGGGACAACCCGGCAGCTGATCACACCAATTACATTGTCTCAGCGGAAGCCCTTCGAACTGCACATAATTCCACTGCTTCCCGCCGATTTCCCACCCAGAAGCGGGGGAGTTCTTCTTAACTGGTCCAGCCACGTAAATATTGTGGCTACAAGAGCAGGTCAGAAGCTGGGTATTCTGCGATGAGTGTCTCACCTCCTGACTCCCCAAAGCCTTGCCACCATCTACAAGGTACAAGTAAGAAGTGTGATGGAATACTCTCCACTTGCCTGGATGAGTGCAGCTCCAACAACACTCAAGAAGTTCGCCCAATCCAGGACAAAGCAGCCCACTTGAATGGCACCCCATCCACCACATTCACTCCCTCCACCATCGGCGCACAGTGGCTGCAGTGTGTACCATCTACAAGATGCACTGCAGCAACTCACCAAGGCTTCTTCAACAGCGCCTCCCAAACCCACAACCTCTACCACCTAGAAGGACAAGGGCAGCAGGCGCATGGGAACACCACCACCTCCAAGTTCCCCTCCAAATCACACACCATCCTGACTTGGAAATATATCGCAGTTCCTTCATCATCGCTAGTCAAAATCCTGGAACTCCCTCCCCAACAGCACTGTGGAAGTACCTTCACCACACGGACTGTAGTGGTTCAAGAAGGCGGCTCACCACCACCTTCTCAAGGGCAATTAGGGATGGGCAATAAATGCTGGCCTTGCCAGTGACGCGCACATCCCAGGAACGAATTTTTAAAAAGTTGGCCGGCAGCATTTAAATAAAGCCTGTGCGTTAAAATACCACAGGCTCTGTTTTTGGCTGCAGCGGGTGCGGCTTGAACTGACACCTCACCCGCAGAAAACTGGCCCGCAAATCGGAGCCTATAAATTGGTTCAAGATACAATGAAATGCTTTCCAGGAGTTCAAGGAGATTGAGGGATATGGCGAGAAGGTGGGATTTCCACGTGTTGGGTAAAACTATTATTCCATCATGATGTATTAGAATAATAATCCTAATGTTTTCAAAAGCGTAACTTCCAACAGTCTGGCTGTAATGCCGAGGTATTGGATAAGTGCCACCAGAGACTGAGCAGAAAGCTCTCTGGTGTCTGCCTGCGCAATAAGTGACTGGATTATTACTCAGCTGACTGTCAGAATGACTCCAACCCCATTATTCATCATCACACATTTGAAAAGTAAACCAATTATTTTGATGATCATATCACTATTTCTATTGTTTAATTTTAAAAATGTATATATTTTTTGCCTAAATCAGTCAATATGTGAAAAACCTTTCAGGGATGAAGTGAACAAGATGAGGTAATTCAGATGACCTCACCTAAAAGAGACTTTATTTAAAGCTACCAGTAGATTGCAACACACTCGAGGCCTTCTATTAACACAAAGAATTGGTAACCAGATTGATTTTACTCCCAACAGTTGTGGCATTACACAGACCTATAAAAAATACATGAAGATAGGAAGTGAACAATGGCAGAGACGGATTCACTAGAATACTGATGAGAATCGTCGATGTTTGCTGGTACAGGGCATGCAGTGAGATTCACAGAGCTGCGGGGCATGGGCTGGTGTGGGGGATACAGAGAGAATTACAGGGTTGGAGCATTGGCTGGTGTGGGGTATACAGAGAACAACAACAGCAACAACTTGCATTTTTACAGCACCTTTAACATAGTAAAACGTTCCAAGTCGCTTCACGGGAGGGTCATCAAACAAAATTTGATACCGATCCACATAAGGGCAGATGACCAAAAGTTTGGTCAAAGAGGTCAGTTTTAAGGAGCATCTTAAAGGAGAAAAGAGAGGTAGCAAGGCGGAGAGGTTTAGGGAGGATTGGGTGGGGTAGGGGACACAGTGAGAAACATAGCGGTCAGCCATTTGTTGCTACAGGGGAACAGTGAGATTCATAGGGCTGCGGGCTATTGGATGAGTTATAAGATTGGGTGGTGTGGGGAGCATAATCACAATCACTCCACCAGGAATACACGGATGAAAGTCAAATTGCATAAAACTGTGAAATAGCCTCTGTTTCAAACAGCTTCCATGTGGGACCCTAAGAACCACAAAGAGACTTTCAGGCCTTGTGTTCAGATTGGATTAAAACTGACTCCCAAGGATGACACTATCTCATTGCACTATCCTGTTATCATAGCTCTGGTGTGTTGTACATCATTGGATGTACCTCACTATACTCTGTATAATAATCCCTCGTATTTTACACAAACTGGCACCAAGTACTTCAAAGCCCAACATTCATTTTCCCATCTATTAAACAGATATCAATCAGGTTTTAAGCAGGTGATCCAGCCATGCTTATAGTGGTCTATATATAAAGAATATCAATGCATAATATTGAAAAGAAATGAGAATGTCACAAAACAGATTCATTAAGCTTGGCTTGCAGATTGTGATTGCATTGAATCTAATATATTACTCTGTCGGGTATGTTTGAAATTAGAATTGAATACTCACATCATTGAGAATATGAGGCAGTTTTTAATATTCATATTCATATTCTGCACCTTTTAACCCCTCTCTGTAGATGCTGCTGTTGAACTGAAAGAGCTGGAAACCGGCTGTGAAAAGGGACACATGCCGTTGCAGCTTCTAAAGGAAGCTGAAGATTTGTTTTCGGGATGGGAAGGAACAACTGCCCGCCTCACCATTAGTCACACCCCCTGATCCTTGTTGCACTTTCTGGGACACGGGGTATTTGCATGGATCATACGGGTGCCCGTGCAACCAATGGCACAAGTGAAGTGCCCCTCTCAGGAAACTCGCCACAGGGCCTGGCTGCAAGGCAATAGTGCTAACTCAAAGGCGTTTAAAACTTAGTCTATTTTTTCTTGAAAGGCTAATTTAACGCTTCAATAGATTGTTCTGCCAGGAATGCACAGACGACCCTTGCACCCAGCGTTGCTAAGGACACAAATGAGTGAAATACGTCATATGATGTATTACTCTCATTTGCATAATATCATAACATCCTGGCCCATTTGTAGGTGGCTGTATTATGCACCTGCTCCCAAAGCCTAGGCATTACTGATGGGGGGAAAATGTAGCCGAGACTCAATGTGACCAAGTCCCACCCTAATTTTGTCCCCGCTGTTACCTGTATGGTAACCCAATGGTTTTGGTACCAGACGAGCAACCCAAAGATTGTGAGGTCAAATCCCACCATGACATGTTGAGAAACTGAATTCCGCACATGTGGTAATTTGTGGGTTGGTCCCAGCAAAAACAACAATGAAACCTTCTGGATTGTGGTTAAAAACCTGACTGGTTCACTAATGTCCTTCAGGGAAGGGAATCTCCCATCCCTGCCTAGTCTACAGAGGACAGGCAGAGGCAATATAGACTTAATGGCACAGTTCTAAAGAGTGTGCAGGGACAGAGGGACTTGGGGGTTCATGTGCATAGATCTTTGAAGGTGACAGGGCACATTGAGAGAGTAGTTAGCAAAGCATATGGGACCTTGGGCTTCATAAATAGAGGTATTGAGTACAAAAGCAGGAAAGTTATGCTGAACCTTTATAAAGCTCTGGTTAGGCCACAACTAGAATATTGCGTCCAGTTCTGGCCACCACACTTTAGGAAGGATATGAAGGTCGTAGAGGGCGCAGAGGAGATTTACCAGAATGGTTCCAGGGATGAGAGATTTTAGCTACAAGGTTAGGTTGGAGAAGCTGGGGTTGTTCTCCTTGAAGCAAAGGAGGTTGAGGGGAGGTGTGATAGAGGTATACAAGGTTATGACAGGTTTGGATAAGGTAGACAGAGAAAGGCTATTCCCATTAACTGATGGTACAAGGACCAGGGGACACAGATTTAAGGTTTTGAGCAAGAGATACAGGGGCGATGTGAGGAAGAACTTTTTTATGCAGCGAGTGGTAATGACCTGGAACTCACTGCCGACGAGGGTGGTGAAAGCGGAGATGATCAATGATTTCAAAAGGAAATTGGATAGGCACTTGAGGGAAATAAACTTGCAGGGCTATGAGGATAGAGCGGGAGAATGAGACTGACTGGATTGCTCTACAGAGAGCTGGCATGGACTCGATGGGCCAAATGGCCTCCTTCTGCGCCATAATGACTCTATTCTACTCTACATATGACTCCAGTCCCACACTATGTGGTTGACTCTTAATGCTCTCAGGGCAATTAGGAATGGGCAATAAATACTGCCTTGCCATTGTCACCCACATCCCAAATATTTCAGAGCTACACACTTTCCAATTGGTCTCACTGGTAGCAATCATGAGCTGGGCTTCTACTTAGTAACGAATAAGGGTTGCTTGAGGGTAACTGTTGGCCAGGATACCAGGAGAATTATATAGAATTACATAGAATTTACAGCACAGAAACAGGACATTCGGCCCAACAGGTCTATGCTAGTGTTTATGCTCCACATGAGCCTCCTCCCACTCTACTTCATCTAACCCTATCAGCATAACATTCTACTCCTTTCTCCCTCATGTACTTATCTAGGTTCCCCTTAATGGATCTATGCTATTCGCCTCAACTACTCCTTGTGGTAGCGAGTTCCACATTCTAACCATTCTCTGGGTAAAGAAGTTTCTCCTTAATTTCTTATTGAATTTATTAGTGACTATCTTATATTTATGACCCGCTAGTTTTTGCATTCCCTACAAGTGGAAACATTTTCTCTACGTCTACCCTATCAAATCCATTATAATTTTAAAGACCTCTATTAGGTCACCCCTCAGCCTTCTCTTTTTTAGAGAAAAGAGCCCCAGCCTGTTCAGTCTTTCAGAACTCCCTGCTCATCTTTGAATGGTGCCATGGGATAACTTGTGTTCACCAAAATAGACAGCCTTGGTTTAACGTCTCATCTAAAAGACAGCGCTTCTAACAGTGCAGCACTCCCCCAGCACTGCACTGAATTGTCAGCCCAGATTATGTGCTCAAGTCTGTAGTTGGGCTTGAATCCATGGCCTTCTGACAGGGGCGAGAGTGCTTCCAACTGATTCAAGCTGACACTCATTAAGTTGATATGCGAAGCACTGACTGGGCAATGAGAAGTCTGTAGCCTAGATTGTCAAACTGTGAACAATCCATGTTGGATGGAAACAGGTTTGGGAGGAAAAAGAAGAGATAAATTCAAAATGTGCACAATGCTTTCCTCTGTTATAAATTCTGACAACAGAATAAACTGGAGGTTAAATAAAAGAAATGCCAATCTGAAATAAAAACAGCAAAAATTGGAAACGCATGGTAGGTCAGTCTAAGTCTGTGCAAGAACAATAGGTTTACATTTTGGGAGTGAGTTGATGAACTCAGCACTGGTTAATAGGAGCGAGCCTTTGGCTCAGTGGTAGCATTCCCACCTCTGAGTCAGAAAGTGCAGAGTTTGAGCCACACTCCAGATAGTGGAGTCAGAGTCCAAAAGTGCAGTGTTCAAACCCCGCTCCAGACAATGGAGTGGGAGTGGGAGTGGGAGTGGGAGTGAAGGGATAATTACAAGTCCTAGCCCTGTCTCGGGCTACCCCAGATCAGGCGTTCACCTTCAACTTAAATTAGAGATAGCCGAATTCCACAAGATGCTTAAATGGGTCTAAAGGTTCAGGCTATCTCTCCCTAAAGGAAAGGAATGACTGAAGATGTTACCATCCTCTAGATAGCAATTTTAATAAGTTTAACTAGACTGTAACCTTCCGGATAGCATGAGGGTCCAGAATACCGCCCAGAATTCTGCAACTCCTTACAAAAGAATGTACAGAAATTAGGTTCGCGAGTTTATACAGAAATACTCTTTGAGACAATTCTAAAAATATATCATTTTATTTAAGAGCCGACATTCAGTTAACAGCTGTTGAATCAGTCACATTATCAATTCAAAATACAAATAGCTTACATTTCTTATTTCTCAGAGATTCTTATTCTCAAATCTTTACTTCATTACATTTCTACATTTCTTACTTATTTCTAAATCCAGAACATCCACCAAAATCAATTACTTTGATTACCCGAGACTCAAAGTTAAAAACTTACAGATGATGCCTGTAAAGTTGAGAAACGCTTGCCCGTTCAGCGAGTTCTGAATTTCTGTTTGAAAAGCTCTTATTTTTATACCCTTTTTACAATGGTTTATTCTTTGATGTTCTCTGCTGATGTAAGCTAATTGTCTTTATTGATACCTCTGTTGGATGCTTTCTATCTTACTGTCAATTCAACTATTGCATGCATAATTATGTCTCTACCTTTAGGTGTTTCAGAAACTATCATACAATCAATATGACAGCAATGGTTTCTGTTTGATGCCATTCTTATTGAAGATTCTTTCATTCAATTCTTAATACTGCCTTTACTGGTTTTAGCAGATATTGAGTCTCCTTACTGCTCCAAGTTCAATACAAACACAATGTAATTGCTTGGTGTATCTATTGAAGTCATACCTTCAAAGTGTTCTTGTTGGTATCATATTTACTATGTATATATTAAAGACAGTTTGCCTGAGTGTTTACTTGTTTTCTAGCTATCTCAATTGTTTGCATATTTAATATTATGTTTCCTGTCTTCCTAGTTTAACATAAAAACTATTTGACCAGCAGGTGTTTCTTTTACTTGATGTCATCTTTTCAAAGGCACATGTTTTTTTAATGTTTGTGTTTCTGTTCAACGTGTTATCTTATAACAGCTTAAACTGGGTCTTCCATTGTGTTATTCCCAAACTCCAGACCCTCTGAAATCGCCAAACTGCCATTTCAATAGGGTCATTGTTTTAGTATATTTAGCCAATTCCCATTTCAAAGCTTGTTTGGTTTTTACAACTTTGTTATCAAACCATCCCATCTCAGAAGCCTGTTTTCTGTTTGTAGCCGGTGTCACCAAGGCTTTAGATTTTTAAACCCAGTATATCATGTATTAATAATATCAGAATTCTGTTCATATTATGGTGTATCTTTCTGAAATATGGCTTATTCCGTCACAGGAGTGGGAGTGGGAGTGGGAAGGTGTAGGGTTTAATCCCCACTCCAGACAGTGCAGTGGAGTCGGAGTCGTAAGGTGCAGTGTTCAAACACCACTCCAGACAGTGGAGTCGGAGTCAGGAGGTGCAGTGTTCAATCTCCGCTCCAGACAGTGGAGTCGGAGTCAGAAGGTGCAGTGTTCAATCTCCGCTCCAGACAGTGGAGTCGGAGTCAGAAGGTGCAGTGTTCAATCTCCGCTCCAGACAGTGGAGTCGGAGTCAGAAGGTGCAGTGTTCAATCTCCGCTCCAGACAGTGGAGTCGGAGTCAGAAGGTGCAGTGTTCAATCTCCGCTCCAGACAGTGGAGTCGGAGTCAGAAGGTGCAGTGTTCAATCTCCGCTCCAGACAGTGGAGTCGGAGTCAGAAGGTGCAGTGTTCAATCTCCGCTCCAGACAGTGGAGTCGGAGTCAGAAGGTGCAGTGTTCAATCTCCGCTCCAGACAGTGGAGTCGGAGCTTTGGTTCTGAATTCTATGTTGACACCAAGTGGGCAACCTGTGGGTGACCCCTCATCGTATGGGTTGTAGGAGCCCATAAAACCGTCCTGAAATATAGGAACCTATTGGGTGCTATATAGATGGTTACGGCCATGGAAGGAGTGTTCATGTCACGGCCTATCAGACTGTTAATTAGCTGACAAATCCTTCCAGGGGAAGACACAAAATGATGATGAGCACAGATTTAAGGGTCCCACCCAAAACATTAAGCTTTTTTTTCTCCCTCTTTCATACTCTGACTGATGTGCGGTGAATTCCCAGCATTTATCTGTTATTAACATAATAAATAAAATCAAAATCCTGATAGGATTTATGTCCATTCTGTTCAGTGTCTAGAAATTCACTGTGACACTGGTAAGGTTTACACAATGCTCAAAACACTTCACACACAATGGCCTAGAAATTCAGTGCCCTTTGCACCGATTTTGCGGCGCTAGAGGGCCTAGCGCTGCAATTGGCGCCGGTCCCTAAATTGCCTGGCGCCCTTCCGCGGCGGTAGACCGGTAGCGCTGCGCCGGCACCGATGACGTCATCGGTGTGCGCAGCGTCCCGGTTGCCGTGGTAACCCGGCCCCAAGCCAAAATTCAGTTGCGGCCGCCTCGCCAGTGGCAGCCGCAACTAAGACTCCGGCAAACGAGTGTTGCCGGAGTCTGCGCCGGCGCTTTAAGGAGGCGCGGCGGCCGGCCGCTTACCCGCCGGCCGCCTGCCCGCAGCTCCCTCCCCGGACTTCTCCCCCCCCCCGGAACAGATGCAAGCCCGGCACTTGTCCGAGGTGCCGGGCTCATTTTTGATGAGATTTGCGCGGGCCGCGGCCGGGTGCAGGCAGCTCCTCCTTAACGGAAGGAGGAGGCCTGCACTTCCCGAGCCTGCCGCACCGCAGCGCCGGAATAGCGCCGCAATGCGGCACGTTGCGCCAGTTTTCAGGCGCTAAAACCCTTCAGTAGCGCCGGCAGCCGTTTGGGCGCGGCGCTACTGAATTTTTGGCGCGCGCAAAGGGCTTTAGCGCCGGCGCTAACTTCCGGCGCTAAAGCCCTGGCGCAGCGCAAACTCAATTTCTAGGCCAAGGAGTTACCTTCTGGAGTGCAGTAACTGTGACTATTGGAGCAACGGAGGCAGCCATTTTGTGCAGCCCGCCAAACACCAGTTCAATGCCCAATAGTGATTAGCATAAAATAAAAACAGAAAACGGTGGAAATACTCAGCAGGTCAAGCAGCATCTGTGGAGAGAGAATCAGAGTCAACATTTCAGGTCGACGACCCTTTGTCAGAACGGATTAGCAGAAAGCTGTCTCTCCAAGTTTTTGACATCATAGGTCACCCTTTGCTCTGAAAATAAACAATTTCCCCATTTAAAAGGAAAATGAAAACAGTTATCACGTGGAAATTAACCTTTACCTTGGAGGATCATAAATCAGTTTACAGAGAACGCACTCAGAAATGAAGCACCTGGGAAGGCTGACCTGCCATTAATGTCACTTCTGGCTGTCAATGAATTCTTTATTCTTGTACACTTATCCCACCGCCACCCGACTTGAACAACTTTGCCGCACCATCTGAGTCAGGACTGCAAAGCCCAGGGGCTAGCCGCATTTAGTACCCACTGTGGTGAAGTGCTGCCTGAAATGTAATGCCATCTCCAGCAGCTTGTCTGCTGGTGGTGCTTGAAGCCTCGGGCACGGGCATCAGTCGCTTGGTCAGTAGAACTGCCCGCGGGTGGAGGGTGTCAGCCTGCACAGGGAGAGTTATGATAGGTGTGTATCGTTCTGCTGCTGGGCATGTTGTCTGCAGGACAGCTGATGGATACTCTTGGACAAACTGGCAAGTACAACTAGCAAGGGATACTCTCACTGTGTGCTGAGGACTGTCACGCCGCAATCGCTAAACGCGTCCCTTCGACACTTTCATGCAATCCTTCAGTTCTTCTTCTGACAAAATGATGATTGGGGTTTAAAATCCAGGGGGGAGTCTGACCTGCACATCTCGGTGATGGGAATGACAGGATGGATTATTTGAAGCGGCAATTGTGGTCTCGTTCTTTCAGCCGTTTGTTTTGTTGCTATTGGGAACATACCATAATAAGCAAGGACATTTGAACACTAGCCTATCCGATGCACAATCTGCCCATCCTTTCTGCTGACTGCAGGTGGCAGTCCTCGTTGGTTTGTTGTGAATGTATGAGCTGATACCTGCTTTAGGTGTGGTGCCAGTCATTTCTTGATTCCAGTATGGATTGTACACACTCTCGATATGAAGATGTCACACGATGTGTCAACAAAAGCGGCCAAGTCAACATCAACACAACTTGTGCCTGTCCAGCCATTTAGAATGGAGTCGTTCAGCTCAAAGATCATCCATGTAGTGGAACAAGAACTCGAAGAGGCGATATCTTGGAACTAGTATGAGTATTTTATTAAACAAACAGAGTAACAAACATCATGCCTGCATCCTGGCATTCCACCTTTGCTGACCTTGACAGGAAGCAAACCTCTGACCTTAACAGGAAGCAAACCTCTGACCTTAGCAGCAGCATTGGCTACAGCACCACCTGGTGGATAACCTTAATCATAACATCCCAGATTACTATACTTGTGTTAGCATTTAGTTCAGGTGTGTTCAACAGCAAGTGGCTGTATAATAAATAGCATCTACAATGATTAATTCCATGGAAAGCAAATCAGAAAAATATACCAGTATGTGAGGCCTCAAAATAAGGCCTGTTGTCTACTCCATGAACACTCAGAACATGTAACAAGCACATAAGCAGGCCCATTAAGTTTTCCCACATGGTTAGCGTAAGCAACTAGATGTTGAGTAAACCTGGCAGCGCTATTACTGTTATCTATACTCAGACTAGTTGACCATAGGTTAGGTTAAAATATATGACCAGTAGAACGCATAGCAGGTTACATTTAACAAGTTACTCAGATCTGGCATGTGTGGTGAATGTATGTGAAATAGAAGAGGGGATAACTTATATATAGGCTTCCATCACACACTCTGTTTCTGTGTTCACTGTCACATTAATAATTGGACGTGTACTGAGATAAATGATTAAAAATTAACTACCGTTGATGTATATCTCGATGTATATAGAAACGCCTAAAGTGAACCAGTAAGTAATGCATTGTAATTTCCTGCCAATAAACAGCTTAAAGCTAAGGACATCTGTTCTAGATCTGGAAGATCCTGAAGGGCCAAATGCTGTCAGTGTTTGGAGCACCCTGGCATGATGAAGTGAACCTGTCAGGGAGAAAAGGGCAGATTTTCCTCTGCTACGCAACTAGGGAAGGCGCAAAGGAGAGGAAAAATTGGCGGTGCACTGTGACACAGGGGCCTAGAAATTCGGTATGGCCCCGCCAGGTATTTTGCGCCCGAAATTTTGCGCTCGCCAGGATTCCCGTAGCGCCCGCCTAAAATTCAGTTGCGACGGGCCAAGACGGCGGCGGGCGCTATTGCAGGGTTTGGCCGCCTCGCTAGGGGCGATGAATGTCACTTTCAGGCGTCCAGCTCCCGCTGCGGCACCCGATGCGGTGTGGCAGGCTGGGGTACTGCAGGCCTCCTCCTTCTCTTAAGGAGGAGCTGCCTGCAGCCGTCAGATTGCCGGTGGATTCCCCCGGCAAATGAGCCCGGCACCACGGAGAAATGCCGGGCTCGCGGGACTCAGACATCAATGCGGTGGGGGGGTGGTGCAGGTGTCCGGGGAGGGAGGCGCGGGCAGGCGGCCACCGGGAAAGCGGCCGGCCGCCGCTCCACCTTTATGCGCCGGCCTTTCGGAGCTGCAAGACCCCGTTTCACAAACGCTGTTTGCGGCTGCCACGGGCGAGGCGGCCGCAACTGAATTTGGCCATCGGGCCGGAATAGCATTGCAACCGGGGCGCTGTGCACACCGATGACGTCATCGGTGCCGGCGCGGCGCTACCGGCTAACGCCGATGTTAGGGTCCATCTGAATTTCGGGCGATAAAAAACTTCAGGCGCAAACCACTTTATAGCCAATAAGTGGGCGCAAACGCAACTGAATTTCTAGGCCAGGGTCTCTTGCCCCCTTTACCTATCACAGAGATTTCCTGGGGATCCCCGTTGGGAAATCTGTTTGAGGTTTCCAGGGGGAAGGGTGTCTGAAGTGCTTGTGCCTGGAGCAGCTTTGTCCATAAGGTGGGAAAGTCCCATCAGGGTCTTCCATCTCATATTTCTGCGTGAACGCTAGACATGAGCCCAAACAACCCAGAAGAAGAAATAACAAATGAGGGTTGAAGTGAAAATGTCGGTGTACTGGAAGAGGATGTGGAAATCTTGTCAGAGATAACTGTAGGGAAGGACTTGGCTCTGAAATAAATCAGCAGAATTCTTAGCAGGTAAGTTACCAGGACTATTGGCATATTCGCCAGGCTTTTTAATGAAGTCAGAGATGTGTTAGTAGAGGCACTGGCCACAATTTCACAACCCTCTTTTAAATATGCAAATTGTTCCACGGGACCAATGTACCATCTTTGTTCAAAAAGAGAGAGAAGGATCAGTCATAGGCCAGTCAATCTAACCTCACCTGCAGACAATCTCGTGGAATCGATAATTTGAGATACAATTAATGAGCAATTGGAAATGCATTGGACACTCGAGGTCAGCCAGCATGGATTTGTTAAAGACAAATCGAATATAATTCTTTGAAGAAGTGATCCAGTGGAGAGATAAAGAGAATGCAGTAGGTGTAGTGTACACGGATTTTCAGGTGTTATGTTTCAGGTGTTTTCATAAGACTTGTTAGAAAAATTCAGATGCCTCGTATAAAAGGACATGCATATGCATGGATAGAAAATTGGTTGAGAGACAGGAAACAAGAGTTGGGGTAAATGGATGTTACTCAGACTGGAGAAGAGTTGGAAGTGGCGTAACAGGAGGAGGAGGCTCCATGAATATCCCCATCCTCAATGATGGTGGAGCCCAGCAAGTGAGTGCAAAAGACAAGGCTGAAGTGTTTACTTCAGCCAGAAGTGCCGAGTGGATTATCCATATCGGCCTACTCCTGAGGTCCCCACCATCACAGAAGCCAGCCTTTAGCCAATTCAATTCACTCCATGTGATATCAAGAAACGGCTGAGCACACTGGATACAGCAAAGGCTATGGGCCCTGACAACATCCCAGCTATCGTGCTGAAGGCTTGTGCTCCACATCTAGCCGCGCCTCTAGCCAAGCTGTTCCAGTACAGCTACAACACTGCCATCTAACCGACAATGTGGAAAATTGCCCAGGTATGTCCTGTCCATAAAAAGCTGGACAAATCCAATCCAGTGAATTACCGCCCCATCAGTCTACACTCAATCATCAGCAAAGTGATGGAAGGTGTCATTGACAGTGCTATCAAGCAGCACTTATTCACCAACAGCCTGCTGACTGATGCCCAGTTTGGGTTCTGCCAAGACCACTCGACTCCTGACCTCATTACAGCCTTGGTCCAAACATGGACAAAGGAGCTGAATTCCAGATGCGAGGTGAGAGTAACTGCCCTTGACATCAAGACAGCATTTGACCGAGTGTGGCATCAAGGAGCCCTAGTAAAACTGAAGTCAATGGGAATCGGGGGGAAAACTCTCCACTGGCTGGAGTCATCCCTAACACAAAGGAAGATGATTGTGGTGGTTGAAGGACAATCATCACAGCCCCAGGACATCGCTGCAGGAGTTCCTCAGGGCACTGTCCTAGGCCCAACCATCTTCAGCTGCTTCATCAATGACCTTTCCTCCAACATAAGGTCAGAAATGGGAATGTTCGCTGATGACTGCACAGTGTTCAGTGCCATTCACAACTCCTCAGATAATGAAGCAGTCCATGTCCGCATGCAACAAGACCTGGACGACATTCAGGCTTGGGCTGATAAGTGGCAGGTAACATTCGCGCTACACAAGTGCCAGGCAATGACTATCTCCAATAAGCGAGAGCCTAACCATCGCCCCTTGACACTCAATGACATTACCATCGCCGAATCCACCACCATCAACATCCTGGTGTCACCATTGACCAGAAACTTAACTGTACCAGTCACATAAATACTGTGGCAACAAGAGCAGGTCAGTGGCTAGGAATTCTGTGGCGAGTGTCTCACCTCCTGACTCCCCAAAGCCTTTCCACCATCTACAAGGCACAAGTAAGGAGTGTGATGGAATACTCTCCACTTGCCTGGATGAGTGCAGCTCCAACAACACTGAAGAAGCTCGACACCATCCAAGACAAAGCAGCCCGCTTGAATGGCACTGCAGGGGTCATTGCTGGGACCATTTTGTTCTTGGTATATTCCGGAATGATACCAGGGATGGGAAACTATAGTTATGAGGAGAGACTCGAGATACTGGGACTAAATCCAGTGTAGCAGGGAGGGCTAAGATTAGATTTTCCGCTGCTTGGGATGTTAGTGTCAAGGGATCATCAGTTTAAAATTGGAACCAAAGGAGTGAGGAAAGAGGTTAGGAGAAAGTCCTTTCCACCACGAGTTGTTAGAGCATGGAATGCTTTCCTGCAGGAAGTGGTTGAGGCAGTTTTCGTTGCATCTATGAAGGAAAAACTGGATAAATATTTGAAGCAGAGGAAGATACAGGGCTATGAAGAGATATGTAGCCATGTGATTAGCTTTGGACTGTTCTAGCAAAGAGCCAGCACAGACACAATGAGCAGAGCAGCTTTCTCCAGTGCTGTAAACTTCTATGGTTCTAATTTGGCAGAAGCCCTTGATCCTGGCACTTCTCATATCAGAGGATCTTTGAAGTGAAGGCAGCAAGGCTAGGGATGTCTAAGAAGATAAGTGGCACCTTCTTATCACAGGATCTTTGGACCAGGAAGCCTCCAGGCTGCTTTCTTCGTTGGACAGCAGCCACAAGCTACTCAGGCCAATAACACCAGCTGGAATTCTACCCCAAAGCTGGATGTAGACCTCTGCCAACGAGCAAACCAGCACTTGGGGAAATGCCAGACCAGTACCATTGACCCAAACCCAGAAATAAAAGCTGGATCAGGTCAAGGCAACCTAGGAAGTGGAAAGGGGGAAAATGCAATATAGAGGCCAAGAAGGCCACCCTGCTTCAAACAAGGGGATAAGAGTGTAAATAAAGTAAGCTCAAGGCAAATCAATAAAAATGAAGGAGCAAGGCTCTTACAAACTGACTTCAATTGACTATTATTACAGAAAACCTTGGCTTTTAGTCCAGGTGTCCTGATCTGTTTAATCAAGAACCTGGGAGACAAAGGCATCTATCAGGTGAGCTTTATAAAGGCACAGATTTTCTAATTATTCTGGGATTGATATAATGGAATAAAGCATGTGGCAGATATATTATTGGATACAGAGGTAAAAGTGCTAACTATTAAATTTAACAATGAAGTGGCATGTATAACAATGTAGAGAGACAAGTACTGTCAAAATATTGTCACTGGCATCAAAAGTAATTGATGAGAAGAGTTTGGAATTTGTGTGAGAAAATGGACGATCTGCTTAATGACGGATACAACAAGGACCAGTGAGGTGTTCACTGAGTAACGTTGCTTTAGGTCAGACTGGGCCTCGTCACGTATTATTAAATGAAACAGATAAATTGAAATTGGGACATTTAGGTGGAGGGTGGCCAGAACATCAATGTAGAAATGTGGGCAAGACCTTAATAGTAAGGGCTGTACAGGACCGAAAAGGAGTAGAAAGTAGAAGTAGAAAGGTGGGACATATCTAAAATGCCTGTTCGGAATACATGTTAATATGCTGAAGACAGAAAATGCTGGAAACACTCAGCAGAGGGTTGTTAAGGTCTGGAATGCACTACCTGAAAGCAGATTCCATATGAAATGTCAAAAGGCAATTGGACATGTACTTGAAGGGAACTAATTTGCAGTGTTATGAGGAAAAAGTGGGCTGTGGGACAAAATTGGACAATTCTTTCAAAGAGTTGGCACAGGCACAACAGACTGAATGGCCTCCTTTATGCAAAAGATAATTGAGTGCAATATATGATTGGTTGGGGACCGGGGTGGGGGGGGGCAGAATGTGGGTAGAGATTATACCAACATAGATGAAATAGACAATCGTCATTGAGGCTCAAGGAACTAAGGCCTAGAAATTCAGTTGCGTTCGCCAGCCGTTAGCGCCTTAGGAGGGGTAGATCTCGAGCGCTAGGCACTTAGCACCCGGGCGCAGGACGAACTGCGCCTACGCCCAACTTCAGTAGACATTTAGCACCGGCGCAAAGTGTTTGCGCGCGCTCAGCTGCGCGCGCAACTTATGACGTCATTTCGTCGTGCAACGCCCTTTGTGCGCCCCAAACCGGAACTTCAGTCGCGCCCGCCCAATGTGGGCGTGGCGGTGTTAAGAACTGTGTAGTGGAACGCAGCAGAGGCCCTGCGGGCCTCGGGGAGCGCTAATTAAAGGGCACTTACACTGAACTATAAAGGCCAGCCATTTTGCTGCAATGACTTTTCTGCAACGGATTTCTGGACAGAGACCAAGGAAGAGACCTTACTGATTTGGCCCAACATAGGAGAGGTATTTTTGGATTCTGGCCAGAGCTTGGAAATTTGCCTCATTGTGATTTAATTGTTTGCAAGTATATTATGGGGGCTGCGTGGGGTTCCAACCCTCAGTTCCAGCATTATGTGCGAAGGGCTCGCAGACGCTGTGTGAGAGGGGCAGCCATGCCTAGACGCAGAGGGGGCATCAGGCGTCGGCAACGTAGGCCTTACCCACTCAGGGAATACCGCCAGCATGTGTCCTATCTCACCATGACTGCCGCGCAGTGTGTTAAGAGGCTGCGCTTCAGAAGGGAGGTGGTTGCAGAGATCTGCCAGCTGCTTCACAGAGATCTGCGTCCACAGCTGATGTGCAGGACATCTCTGTCGGTGGAAGTGAAGGTCACGGTGGCTCTGAACTTTTATGCAAGCGGCTCCTTCCAAGCCGCTGCTGGGGACATAGCTAACATCTCCCAGTTCGCCGTGCATCGCTGCATCCGGCAGGTCACCGATGCCCTTTTCACAAGGAGACACCAATTCATCTCCTTCCCCATGACCCTAGAGAGGCAGGAGCAGCGTGCAGTCGGATTTGCGAGGATCGCTGACTTCCCCATGGTGCAGGGCGCCATTGACTGCACGCATGTGGCTTTGCGGGCACCTATCGACAATGCTGAGGATTACCGCAACTGGAAGGGCTACCATTCCCTCAATGTACAGCTGGTGTGTGACCACAGGCAGCGCATCCTAGCTGTCAATGCCCGCTTTCCAGGCAGCAGCCACGATGCATTTATCCTGCGCCAGACTACTGTGGCTGACATGTTCGAGGCACAGCCTCCCCCAAGAGGATGGCTTATCGGGGACAAAGGCTATCCTTTGTGTACATGGCTCATGACCCCGCTCCGCGCGCCCAGGACCCCTGCTGAGGAGGCATACAACGAAAGCCATCAAGCCACAAGGAACATCATAGAGCAAACGATTGGCGTCCTCAAGCAACGGTTCCGCTGCCTGGATCGCTCCGGCGGATCTCTGCAGTATTCGCCGGATAGAGTCTCCCAGTTCGTCGTCGTTTGCTGCATGCTGCACAACCTGGCTATCCGCAGGACTCAGGCACTGCCACCTCACGTTGGACCACCACCTCAGGAGGACGAGCAGGAGGACCATGAGGAGGAGGAGGAGGAGGAGGAGGAATACCAGCCCAGGAGGGAGCCACAAGGTCCAAGGGCCGTCCGTCGGCGGCTTATTGAATGACACTTCTAGGCCCCCTGTCAGGGAATGGCTTGTGGCAATGAAGGCACATGAATGCAGCCGCTCCGCAAGCCCTCAGCCGGTTAACGCAACAACCACTTGAAACATCACACATGGACAAGCTGAATAAAGAAAAAGCTTTATTGAACAAACTCAGGGCCCTTCCCACATGAAACCCAAAAACAGACAACACCCCCAAAAAACAGTCAAAAACATATCTCACTCCCACAACCTGGGGAGGAATAACAAAACTTGTCCATCCAAATGGCCTTCATCCTCGGCCTTACCAAAAGAACCCCCCCCATAGACAACACAACCACCCCCATATAAAAAAACATTTGCCAGCACACTCTACTTTGTGTGCCGAGAGGGCGAGTCCTTGTCCAGGCTTTTCCGGCCCCTGGCCGACCTGCTGCTCCGCCTCAACCTGGGCCCTGTGGGTGCTGCAAGGCTGGGGGAAGGCTCCTGAGGGGCACATTGCATGACGGCAGATGCCCTTGGGGGTCGGCCTAGACGAGCTCTGGCCCTTGAGGGGCCGGCTGCTGACTGCTGCAGCTGTGGCTGGGCAGCATCAGTCCCTCCAGCAGCTCGTCGCAGCTTCGCTGGGGGAGTGGCAGTGGCGGCTGCAGCAATGGGGGCAAGCTGGCTGATGCCAGGTGCTCACTGCTCGCCTGAGACACTGGCACTCGGCCGGGCTGGCACTGCAGCAAGCGCAGCAATCTGGTGAAGGCCAGACCGCTGTGCTGCTGCAGCGCGGCGGGTGCCCTGGCGATGCCTGCCTGACACAGCGAGTGTGGCAGCAGTGAGTGCCCGTACTGCCCTGGTCTGTGCCCGCATCAGACCAGCCAGTGACTGCACGGCACCACTGATCAACTGTCCACTCGCTGCCTGTGCTGCCCTGAATTCGTCCCGACTCGCGCCCTGTGCTGCCCTGAATTCGGCCCGACTCGCGTCCTGTGCTGCCCTCAATTCGGCCCGACTCGCGTCATGTGATGCCCCGAATTCGGCCCGACTCGCGTCCTGTGATGCCCCGAATTGTTCGAGACCCCTGGCCTGTGCTGCCGCGAGTTGTTTGAAACCCCTGGCCTGTGAGGCCCTGAAATCGGACACACTATGAGCCAGGGACTCAATGGCCTCAGGCAACCGTGCCACAACCCACATGAACTTGGTGTGCCGACGATCCGAGTCCGCGGACATTTGATCAAGGAGGCGCACCTCCTGGGCGAGGACCGTCTCCGGACTGGAGGCCGGACTCTCCCTCTGGGGAAAAGGCAGCCGAGCTGCCCGACCCTTCCCGCGTGGCTGCCCGACCCTTCCCGCGTGGCTGCACGCCACTGGGCCCAGCAACTACACTCCCCTGCAACACTTACCCCTCTGGGGAGAAGGCAGCCGAGCTGCCCGACCCTTCCCGCGTGGCTGGACGCCACTGGGCACAGGAGCTACACTCCCCCGCAACACTTCCCCCTGGCTATCCTCCAGGGAAGACGTGTCCCCTCCATTGCCATCCCCTGGCGCGGATGAGGGTTCCCCCGATGGGCCGCCTTCCTCTTGCTCCTCCTCGTCCTCCTCTTCCGAGGGACTGACACTCGCAGCTTCAGGGACCTCCTCCTCACCAGCTGAAAGCAGGAAGGCACAAGAGTAGCTTTAGAGTGAGGACAGGGCGTCAGCGAGGGAGGCATGAGTGGTGGCATTCTGCGCATTGGTCGGACAGTGGCAAAGTATGTAGATCTGAAGCGCAAGGGGTACGAGAGAGGTCCAAAAGGTCATGTCCTTACCATTGGGGCCCAGCACAGGGTCGGCATCTCCAATTGCAACGGGGCCAATCACCCGGGCACCCATGAGTCGACCCACGCGCTCCTCCAGGTCACTGAGCTGCTGGAACTGGGGACGGCCTCCCCCGGTGACAGTCCGGCTCTTCAGATTCTGGGCCAGCTTGGCCTGCAAGAGAAAGAACGGCCTCTAAGTACAGTGTGGTGCCCTGTTGTTGTGTGCACTGCCTCCCATGGTCGAATAGCTTGGCCAGTGTGGTGCCCTGTTGTTGTGTGCACTGCCTCCCATGGTCGAATAGCTTGGCCAGTGTGTAAAGTGCAGAAAGTGCAATTGATGTTCATGCCAGTGCCATAGCTGCTGGATGAGGGCTGGCCATTAGGCCTTTGAGGTCCCTTTGCCCATAATGTGAGGTGCACATGCAAGGATGAGGAGGACACTGGAAAGGGTACTCACCCTGACAATCCGAGTGAGGTCGTTAAACTTTTTCCGGCATTGGACAGCAGTCCGGGGGACATCGCAGGTGGCTGTGACCCTCTGGGCGATATCCCTCCAGGCTCTCCTGTACACCCTGTTGGGAGGCTTCTTGCCACTGTCCGGGAACAAGATATGGCTTCTCTTCTCCAAAGCCCTAACCAGCACCTTTAAATCATGGCCAGAGAAGCGCTGCGCTCGCTCACGGGCCCTCTGCATCCTTCCTGGCGCTATTTCTCTCCAGCAGCAGTGTTTAGGCCTAGCTGGAGGGCTGCAGTATCCAGGGCGTGGCAGCAGACCAAGTCGACCCTTCCCCCTTTAAGAGCTGGCCGGCGCCAGGGTGTCTGCTGTCAATCAAAACATGACCGCACCTGCGCTGCGCCCGGCCTCGGCGGTATCAGTCTGCACCGCCGGCTTAGCGCCTAAGGATAGCCGTGCATCGCCAGTTTTAGCGCTCGAGCAAACTCCTTGGCCAAAGCTACTGAATTTCGGCGAACTGCCCTCCACTTTCCGGCGGGCGCAAACTTTAGCGGCCGCCCGACTTTACCGCCCCAAAAGTGGCTATACTGAATTTCTAGGCCTAAATGTCCTACTCCTGCTCCTATGTTCATAAATTAGGGCAAAAAATATGTCCCAGAATTGGAGGGTAGTTTCTTTTTAGTTTTTCTTTGTAAGCAGTTTTGCCACAGTAAAAGAAATCCAATGGACTGTCTTAGTGTAATGAATTGATGGGGCTGTTTTCAATGAGCTATAATCGTGCCTTGGTTAAATCTCGTGGCAATGACATTCTGCCACTGTGCAAATCTTTCTCCTGTAATTACATAAAGGTATATTGTTACAGTCTCGAGATCTAAGTGAATATCATGTTGTATTTCTCTTTTCTGTTAGCATCAAGTGCTATGAATTAGCTGCTATCATCTTGCTTTGTAGTAATACATCCTGCTTTTATGTTTGTTGCGGTGATTGTGTGTTCTGTT
The DNA here is from genome assembly GCF_052327205.1 of Somniosus microcephalus. Lineage (NCBI taxonomy): Eukaryota > Metazoa > Chordata > Chondrichthyes > Squaliformes > Somniosidae > Somniosus > Somniosus microcephalus. The sequence goes on along the minus strand of NC_140989.1, from coordinate 238,877,882 downwards.
TTATGATTTAGTAAAAAGTTGAAGTCAAGCCCCTCTGCGTCTGAATGTATTTATTATTTAGAACAGGGTGTCAGAGTAAAGATGAAACACTGAAAATGGATTGTACAGTTTTACTAAACAAAACAAAGTATGCAAAAGAGGGAAAAAAAGTCTCTGAACTGGAAAGAAATGTTAGAATGAAAGGAGGGTAACGCAAAGACCTGAGCAAAGACTATAGAGTGAAAATGGACATTGCCGCCAGGCCAATGCAAGTGACAGAGTTCAGCCACTCAAGCCCAGCCCAAGTGTTAGGGCTGGGCTGTGTTGAAGCGCTGGACATTGTTGAGTTCTGGACTTGACCATAAGGAGAACTTCAGACTGTGTCAAACGACACATTACACTTCTTCAATAATTTTACCGGTGCTGTAAGTAAACACAGCCAAAACAGAAAATGCTGGAAACACTCAACAGGTCAGGCAGCATCTGTGGAGAGAGAAACAGAATTAATGTTTCATGTCGATGATCGGAACTGGAAGAAGTTACAGATTTAACAGTTGTTAAGCAAGCCCAGAGCCAGGGAAAATGTGTGTGTGTGGGGGGGGCGGGGGGGGGTGGCGGGTGGGGGTGGGCGGGCGGCAGCAGTGAGGGAAGAAAAGAACAAAGGGACAAAAGGGAAGGTCTGTGATAGGTTGGTGGACAGAAGTGGTTCAATGACAAAAGGGATGATGGTACAAGGCAAAAGTAAATGGCAATGGTTCCATTACCATCGCTGAATCGCCCCACCATCAATATCCCGGGGTCACCATTGACCAGAAACTTAACTGTACCAGCCACATAAATACAATGGCAAAAATAGCAGGTCAGAGGCTGGGTATTCTGTGGTGAGTGTCTCACCTCCTGACTCCCCAAAGCCTTTCCACCATCTACAAGGCACAAGTCAGGAGTGTGATGGAATACTCTCCACTTGCCTGGATGAGTGCAGCTCCAACAACACTCAAGAAGCTCAACACCATCCAAGGCAAAGCAGCCCGCTTGATTGGCACCCCATCCACTACCTTAAACATTCACTCACTCCACCACCAGTGTACCGTGGCTGCAGTATGTACCATCTACAAGATGCACTGCAGCAACTCACCAAGGCTTCTTCGGCAGCACCTCCCAAATACAGTGGCATCTAGAAGGACAAGGGCAGCAGACGCATGGGAACAGCAACACCTCCAAGTTCCCCTCCAAGTCACACACCATCCTGACTTGGAAGTATATCGCCGATCTTTCATCGTCGCTGGTTCAAAATCCTGGAACTCCCTCCCTAACAGCACTGTGGGAGTACCTTCACCATATGGACTGCAGCGGTTTAAGAATGCGGCTCACCACCACCTTCTCAAGGACAATTAGGGATGGGCAATAAATGCTGGCCTTGCCAGCGATGCCTACATCCCATAAACAAATAATTTTTTTTAAATGAGGCCCCCTCTGCCCTCTCAGGTGGATGCAAAAGATCCCATGGCATTATTCAAAGCAGAGCAGGGGAGTTCTACCCAGTGTCCTGGCCAATGCTTTTGCCCGGGGGACTTTAATCTTCATATAGACTGAGCAAACCAAATTGGCAAAAGTAGTTTGGAGGATAGGTTCATGGAATGCATTCGAGACAGAATATGGTGAGGAACAAACTGGGGAACAGTCTATTTCAGATCTAGTATTGTGCAATGAGCCAAAATTAATCAGTAATCTTACAATAAAGTACCCTCTGGAAAAGAACTACCATAATATGATAGAATTTCATACTGAGTTTCAGAGTGAATTGAGTGAATTCTGAAGCTAGGGTCTTAAATTTAATCAAAGCCAATTGCATAGGCACATTGGCTAAGGTAGATTGGGAAATTAGCTTAAAAGATATGGTGATAGATAAGCAATGGTGAACATTTAAAGAAATAATTCATAATTCTCAATGAACAAACATTCCCTTGAAGAATAAACACTCTGCAGGAAAAGTGGTCCAACATGGCTAACTAGAGAAGTTAACGATAGTACTAGATTAAAAGAAGACGCTTACAATGTTACCAAAAAAGAATAATAAGCCTGAGGATTGGATGGGTTTTAGAAATCAGCAAAGGATGACCAAGGACTTGATAAAGTGGGAGAAAATAGAATATAAGAGTAAACTAGCAAGAAATATAAAAACAGATTGTAAGAGCTTCTACAAGTACATAAAAAGGAAGAGATTAGCAAAAGTAAACATGGGTCCCTTATAGGCAGAAACAGGAGAAATTATAATGAGGAATAAGGAAATAGCAGAGACTATAAACAAATATTTTGTATCTGTCTTCACAGTAGAAGACGCAAATAATATAACGGAAATAGTGGGGAACCATGGGTCTAATGAGAGTGAGGAACTTAAAGTAATTAGTATTAGTAAAGAAAAAGTACTGGAGAAATTAAAGAGACTAAAAGCAGACAAATCCTCTGGACCAGCTGGCCTACATCTGAGGGCTTTTAATGGGGTAGTTGCAGAGATAGTGGATACATTGGTTTTGATCTTCCAGAATGCCCTAGATTCTAGAACAATTGCTGTGGATTGGAAGGTAGAAAAGGTAACACCGCTTTCAAGAAAGGAGGGAGAGACAAAACAGGGAACTATAGACCAGTTAGCTTGACATCAGTAGTAGGGAAAATACAAGAATCTATTATTAGGGATGTGGTAACAGCGCACTTAGAAAATCATAATATGATTAGGCAGAGTCAACATGGTTTTATGAAAGGGAAATTGTGTTTTACAAATCTATTACATTTATTTGAGGGTGTAACTAGCAGGGGCGATAAGGGGAACTAGTGGATGTAGTATATTTGGATTTTCAAAAGGCATTCGATAAGGTGCCACACAAGAGGACATTACACAAGATTAGGACTCGTGATTGGGGGTAATATATTAGCATGGATTGTGGATTGATTAATGGACAGAAAACAGGCAGTAGGAATAAACGGGTCATTTTCGGATTGGTAGGTTGCAACAAGTGGTTTGTTGCAAGGATCAGTGCTTGGACGCCAGCTATTTACAATCTAAATCAATTACTTAGATGAAGGGACCGAGTGCATTTTATCCAAGTTTACTGAAGATATAAAGCTAGGTGGGAAAGTAAGCTGTGAGGAGGATGCAAAGAGTCTGCAAATGGATATATGTGGTGATAGTTACTCTCCACCCCGGTAGGGGGCGACGGAGGGTAAACAGAGAAAGAAAATAAATAAAGAAGCCTCGTGTTGATGGCTGAAGGAATACATCCCATGTCCGTGTGTCCTTGTCTTCAGTACATTACATGGTGACAGAAGTGGCAAGTACCCAAAATACCCTTGTTAAAGACTGTCCGCGTCAATGGAACTAACTTTCCCAGTGAAACCTGTCAGCTCCCGGTGAGTGAAAGTTTACGATACGGGTGTAGCATAGTAGCTAGTTATGCCAGGATGGAGATAAACAAGAGAGACTGAGAAAAAAAAGTGTACTTACCCCACGTTGCTTACTATCATGGCCACTCAAAGTCTTGCATTCTTTCAGGTTTCTCCCCCCTCCGAATTTGATTTTACACGGCCGGAAGAGTGGCCGTTGTGGCTCAGCAGATTTGGACACTTCAGACAGGCTTCAGGCCTTGATAAACAGTCACAGGAAAACAGGTCAACACGCTATTATATTCCATGGGAGCGGAGGCTGAAGCGATCGTCCAGTGCAGGAATATTACTGCTGATCAACTGAAAAGCTATGAGACAGTTAAAACGGAGTTGTCTAATCATTTCATCCCGTGGAGGAATTTGATATTCGAACTCACAAGATTCCATAGGCGCGTGCAGGAGAGAGGGGAATTGGGTGATAGCTTCATCAAAATGCTATATGAGCTCATAGAACACTGTGAATATGGAGCTATGCGGGACGAACTAATTCGTGACAGATTGGTTGTTGGACTAAGGGATCTTAAACTCTCTGAAAAATTACAGATGGATCCAGACCTCACAGTTGACAAAGCAAAAACACAGGATTTCCAAAGTGAAGCAATAAAGAAACAGCAATCAATGCTTCGGAAAGATAGTAATGAGGAGGAGGAGTCCATTGAAACCATAAGTGCCCCCCGACAATCAGCCCCCCAAAAACATTTTTCTACCAAATCAAGACAAACTGACTCACATGAATATGTACAGAGGTCTCGCACTGGAACTCAAACTGGAACACATTTCCAACCACAAAAGCAGAGTTGCAGATGGTGTGGCCGGAGTACACACAATAGACAAATCTGTCCAGCCAAAGATGTTAGCTGCAGGAATTGCCAGAAAAAGGGGCATTTTGCTGCAGTTTGCCGATCCACACCTGCGGTTGCTGAAATATCAGAGGACGGCGACAATGAGATAGCGTTCCTGGGGTCAATTGGAGATGGGCAGGACCAGCCGTGGACCATCACCCTAAGCCTGTGTGGTCACATGGCTGAATTCAAACTCGATACAGGGGCTGATGTCACTGTCATCCCGGAGTGCCTCTACAACGACCTAGGTCAAGAGGCTCTTCAGAGCACCACTAAGATTCTTCAGGGGCCTGGTCAAGTCCCGTTGAATGTCAGAGGAAAATTTTCAGCTATCCTGACCCGTGGTCCACGGTCTACAAAACAGGACGTATATGTGGTACGCGGTCTACGAACAGCGCTCCTCAGTCGCCCCGCCATCATTTCCCTGCATCTGGTGTCCAGGTTGGACCCACAAGTAGCAGAGACAGTATCTACGGACCTCGAACAGGAGGTCAGACAGCGGTTCCCCAGACTGTTTCAAGGCATTGAGCGACTGCAAGAGGAGTATCACATTCGCCTCAAGCCGGATGCTAAACCTTTTGCTCTCTCTACACCCCGACATGTCTCGCTCCCCCTTATGTCCAAAGTTAAGGAGGAACTCACCCACATGGAGCAACTGGGGATAATTGCAAGAGTTGAGGAACCCACAGCCTGGTGCTCCGGAATGGTTGTAGTCCCAAAACCCAACGAAAAAATCAGAATCTGCGTAGACCTAACAAAACTCAATGAAAGTGTCTGTAGAGAGCTGCATCTCTTACCCTGCGTAGAGCACACTCTGGGGCAGCTGAAAGATGCAAAGGTTTTTAAAAAGCTTGACGCTCAATCTGGTTTCTGGCAAATACCCTTGTCAGAGGAGTCAAAACGTCTCACCATGTTCATCACGCCATTCGGACATTACTGTTTCCACAGACTGCCCTTTAGAATATCCTCCGCCCCTGAGCATTTCCAGCGCTGCATGTCCCGCCTCCTTGAGGGACTTGATGGTGTCTTATGCCAAATGGATGATGTGTTGGTGTTTGGCGCAACCCAAGAACAGCACGATCAGCGACTTTTTGCAATTCTCCGTAAACTACAGCAAGCTGGACTTACTCTTAACTCCAAATGTGAATTCGCCAAAACGCAGGTGAAATTTCTCGGCCAGGTCATCGATGGGACCGGTGTCAGAGCAGATCCTGACAAAGTCAAGGCCCTCGCACACATGGCTGCGCCAAGGAATGTATCTGAAATACGCCGCTTCATGGGCCTGGTCAATCACTTGGGCAAATACATACCCCATCTAGCCGATAAAACCAAGCCACTCCGGGATCTCCTCAACGGGCAGACCTCATGGTATTGGGGACCCCAGCAGTCCCAAGCTTTCACTGAGATAAAGATGGAGCTAACCACCCCGCCCGGCCTTGCACTGTATGACCCCAATGCACTCACTAAAGTGTCAGCTGATGCCTCATCGTTTGGCTTGGGTGCAGTCCTTTTACAAAAGAGACCTGACACTGACTGGTGCCCTCTAGCCTATACTTCACGAGCCCTTTCAAAAACAGAGCAGCGCTATGCGCAGATTGAAAAAGAGGCCCTGGCCATTACATGGGCGTGTGAGCGCTATAGAGACTTCCTAATAGGCATGACATTCCAGGTCGAAACAGATCACAAGCCCCTCCTTACACTATTGGGAACTAAAAACCTGGACGAGTTGTCCCCCCGCATTCAGCGCTTTCGGATGTGACTCATGCACTTTCACTTCACTATATCACATGTGCCAGGGAAGAGCTTAGCAACTGCCGACGTCCTCTCCAGGGCTCCCTACCAGCCGCCGGTGGATGATACCCCTGAGGTGCAGTGCATAGAGAATTATGTACACTCAATACTCACTGCACTGCCCATTACCGTGAAACGCCTGGCTGCGCTTCGTCAAGAACAGGAAACGGATGAACTACTTCGTCAGGTCTTCACATACTGCCGTGAGGGCTGGCCAGATCATGCGAAACTTGACAACGCTCTTAGACCTTACGTGGCCGTTTCAGATGACCTCACTATTGTTGTGTATGTAATATGTGTGCTACTTTGAACCTATGGACAGGACTGCACTACTTGTAGGGCGTAGTGATACGCAGTACCACTCCTGGCCATAGGGGTATAAATAGTACTGTGGGTACTGATCTCCCCTCAGTTCCCGCCTGTGGGCATGAAGTAAAGACCTACGTGCAGTCCCTACCTCCAACCAGTAAAGACCTGTTTGAGTTATACGTTTATGTCTTTGTGTTAATTGTTCAATACAATACACATACTTAACACTGGCGACGAGTCGGTTCGAACCCTGCGGCAGTTATTCCACGGCGGCTTCGTCCAAAGACAGGACGTTGAAGAGAGGTTTCAATCCTCAACACCCCACTCAAAACTGAAGGGCAGCAGAAATCCTGACAGCTTCCAGCGACTGGAAGCGACAGGCATTAGGACCCTGAAGCCTCCATAACCTCGTGGGTAAGCCAGAGCCCGGGAGGGAGCGAGCAAGAGCCGCGCGAGCGGGTGAGCCAGAGGCCGGGAGCCGCTTCAAGTGCGAGGCGCAGCGCGGGCCAGCGATCGGGACCAAAGATAAGGGCCGCACTCGGACTAAAAGGCGCGGCGGCTGCAGAAGCTCAAGGTGCGAGAGCCGTGGTGCACAGCAAGGGCTATCGATCGCACAGAAGATAAGGGCGGCACTCGGGGGCTGAAGGGAGACGGCGTCGGGGGACGGGTGAAGACCACCAAGCGCGGGAAAACCGCCATTTTGTGGGCGGAGGACGACGGCAAGAGCGGGAAGCCTCCATCTTTGATAACAAGTAAAGAAAATAAAATCTGAGAAATTGCAAATCTACAATGCCTAAACACGGGAATATTAGCACCTTTGATAGTGACCTCGAAGATTGGGCCATATATGTTGAAAGAGTAAAAAATTATTGTAAGGCCAATAAAATTCGTGACCAAGATAAAGCTCTAACATTATTAAATTTAATGGGTGCGAAGACATACGGGCAATTGAAACACCTGTTATCACCAGATGAACCGGCGGATAAGACGTTCGATGAGATTGTTACTGTCCTGAAAGATCATCTAAACCCCACGCCGCTGATGCTAGCGGAACGATTTAAATTTTACGACAGAAGGCAGCTACAGCATGAAAGCAATGCTGAATATTTGCTGGAATTGCGTAAATTAGCGAAATATTGCCAGTTTGGAACGGGACTGACAGATGCACTACGAGACAAATTTGTGTGTGGTTTATTTAAACAGGATACACAAAAGCGACTGCTCGAGGAGAATGAGCTGACGCTTGAGAAGGCGGTCACTATGGCAGCAGCACACGAAGCCGCAGCGAGAGGCACGGCAGTAATGCAGCTACGGTCACCGGAGCTCAGTGCACACAAATTGGGTGTGAGTTCTGACAAATGTTATCGTTGTGGAAAGACAACGCATGATCAGAACCAGTGTTGGTTTAAAAACCAAGAATGTAGAACTTGTGGTAGGCTTGGACATATAGCTAGAGTATGCAGGTCAGGGAAGAAGACCAGCAACAAGAAGTCACCGCAAGGAAAATACGCAAAGGTACACAAGGTGACCGAACAGGAGTCCGATTCAGACGCTAGCAGTAATGAACTGGCTAGCTGAAGAGTACTCAACGCTGGTAAGGGTGCAGACCTCCAGACAATTTGGGTCACTCTTCAGATAGAAGGAGTCCAAGTAAAACTGGAATTGGACACTGGATCGGCATTGACAGTCATAAATAAGAAAGATTACGGAAAGTTATTCCAACATATTCCCCTACAGGATACGGGGATTATATTGAAAACATACACGGGGCAAAGAGTGTACCCCATCGGGAAAATAGAGGTTGCAGTGGTCCACAAGGGCGAAGACAGTCAAATAATGGACTTATATGTGATATCTGAAGGAGGTCCTCCACTACTAGGATGGGAGTGGATTAGGAAAATGAATATGGACTGGCATTTCCTACAAACAATAACGAGTGAGAACTCGGTGAAGATAGTCGGCCCAGACTCTGGAACGGATGATGGTAAGCCCAACTCAGGTGCAAAAGACAAAGTTTCAGCACAGAATTCCACTGAGCAACAACAACATAGTTTAACTGTGGATTCTGAGTCTGGCAAGTCTACTGATGTGCCCATTTCTGAGGGACACCGGGCTCGAACTCAACTCCATTTCAAACTACAACAGCAATTAGAACCAATGCTTCGCCGTTTTGAGCAAGAGTTGAATGCAACGAAAGAGTTCTTGGATATAGAGTTGGAGAATCTGGAAAGACAACAGAAGCAGCTGATGGAGAAAATGGAGCAGGAGCACACAAAACGTCTGATGTCAGAGGAGTTAACGGTCAGCCAACTCCTGCATATGCTGAAGGACAGGACTCTGAAATGGGAAAAACTTGAACACGAACTTCAATATTCAAACGAAAGGGGTTCGGAGCTCTCAAAGGTTATTGGAAGAGCTGAGGTGGCAACACAGATTGAGATGACTGCAACAGAGCAGCCCTTGGATGCCAAAAGTACGCTGACTCACGTCAACGTAGAACAACAGACCGCTGAAACAGCTGCTCCGGTAGAGGGATTGAATAGTCCGATCAATCAATCTCCAAAAGAAGTTGAAGTAGTAAAATCTCAAATGAGGTCATTAGTAAACGACTTGCTGAAAGCCCAGAAAAAGCTGGATGAAGAGGTACGCATGAAGAAGTCTCTTCAGGAAAGATGTCTGGACTTGGAACAAAAGCTGGCTAACGCCCAGCTGGGTATGGAGGAAATAGAAGACCCTCTCGCTGGCCTAGATCAGGACGACACCGAATATTACTATGTCCTGTCCTGCCCAACTTGTAACTTCGACTCCCACCATACAGAAATCATGGAGGAGCACCGAAAGTCTACGGAACATCGGGAGAAGGTGGCTCTACTACGGAAAAAGGAGGAAGAGAAGGAGGAACTGCGCATGCAGCTGGCAGCTGACAGTGGAGCCCAGAGAGTCTCCAAGAAGCAGAAAAGGAAAAGTCGAAACAGAAGATGACCCATCTGAACCATTATTACCTCTACCAGATCACACACGTGGTCCCTCCGAAAGGAGCCAATTCAGTTCGGAAGTTCAAACTGTTAAATCCATGGAAGGACTATTGAATGAGTCACTCCAGCAACGTGAACCGACTACACCACAGAGATTGAATCTGTGAACTGTTTTCCGCAGAGACTGAATCTGTGATCTGTTTTGACATGAAGTTATCTATGTATCCATGTTATTCTGTTATGTAAACCTGAAGTTATATATGTATATATGTTATTACGTTATGTTAAATGGGGAGATGACTGTAAAGCTAAGAAGGGAGGAATGTTGTGTATGTAATATGTGTGCTACTTTGAACCTATGGACAGGACTGCACTACTTGTAGGGCGTAGTGATACGCAGTACCACTCCTGGCCATAGGGGTATAAATAGTACTGTGGGTACTGATCTCCCCTCAGTTCCCGCCTGTGGGCATGAAGTAAAGACCTACGTGCAGTCCCTACCTCCAACCAGTAAAGACCTGTTTGAGTTATACGTTTAAGTCTTTGTGTTAATTGTTCAATACAATACACATACTTAACAACTATTGCACAAGGATTGCTGCTACAAGGGTGCCGGTTGGTCATTCCAGCATCAATGCAGAAAGACATTCTGGACAAACTGCATGATGGCCATCAAGGGATCACAAAATGCAGAGCACGAGCCAGGTGTTCTGTCTGGTGGCCTGGATTAAGCGGTCAACTACAACGTAAAGTACAACAATGCCCAGGCTGGCCTGACCTCCAGAATTTTACAGACAAGGACAAACAATCTAAACTAAGACAACAGGCCAACTTTAACAGTCGCCACAGAGCTAAGCCCTTGTGTCCACTCCTTCCAGGTGACTATGTGTGGATACGTGACTCCCGCAAAGGAGGCATTGTGCAAGGACAGGCCAACACCCCAAGATCGTATCTGGTTGATATCCAGGGCCAGATTGTTCGCAGGAACCGCAGACACCTCACACTTACCCAGCAGCCCCCAGGCGCTGCTGATGAGCCTTCCATTCCCGATGACTACAATGGGGATGCGGGTCCTGGAACTCCTCCACCCACAGGGGTACCCCACCTCCATCGGGTTCCAGACGATACCCTGAAAGGGTCCGCAATCCTCCTTCATACCTCCAGGGCTTTGCAACATGAATAGCTTAAGAACCAAGGCACCTCATTGGGTCAGAATAATACCCGAGGTACTTGGTGGAGGGTTCAGGCAGTCACCTTGTCTGCTTACTCTGCTTGCATTATTCGTGTTTCTCTAAAAACAGAAAAAAAAAGAAGAGATACATTGTGCATGTTATGTTTAGAGTTTGTTATTTCTTAAGCACAGTAAAAAAGTAATGATTTGAAAGAAGGTCATTTGAAATGTTAATAGTAAAGGAATAGTATTCAAAGTCTGTTTAGAAAGGGAGATGTGGTGATAGTTACCCTCCACCCCGGTAGGGGGCGATGGAGGGTAAACAGAGAAAGGAAATAAATAAAGAAGCCTCGTGTTGATGGCTGAAGGAATACATCCCGTGTCCATGTGCCCGTGTCTTGAGTACATTACAATATAGACTGGTTAAGTGAGTGGAAAAGGTGGTGGCAGATGGAGTATAATGTAGGGAAGTGTAAAATCATCCACTTTGTTAGAAATAATAGAAAAGCAAAATATTTTTTAAAACGTGAGAGACTAGAAAATGTTGGTATTCAAAAGGATTTGGGGGTCCTTGTACATGAAACATTTAAGGCTAGAAATTCATCTACTTACCGACACTCTGTAGCACCATGAAATGGCAATAAAATGTTGGCCGCCGCTCTTTCGCCAGCTGGTGGCGGGTCCCGTGGCGGCTGCCATATTGTCCTCCCCCTTTGCACTGCTGGTAATGAGGAAGGCACAAGGGTGGAGTTTTGGTAACAGGAGGGTGGGAATGCAAGAAGTACATGCCAGAAGGAGGATAACGCACGAGGATACCCGCATCTTGTATCCTTTCAGCCCCGCCACTGGTCAAGGGCTCAGCCATGCCCCTGCCAAGGATGCCCTGCACCATCTCCTTCAAGGGGGTGAGGTGAGGCTAGGAATGGGAGATGTGCCTCATGATTTGGGCAGATTGTTGGTAGGTGAGTGATTGGGGGTTGTACATTGAGCAGTGTGTGAGGCTAGTGGTGCAGTTGGTAGGAGACGGCCTTTTTTAAATTCGTTCATGGAATGTGGGCGTTGCTGGCAAGGCCAGCATTTATTGCCCATCACTAGTTGTCCTTGAGAAGGTGGTGGTGAGCTGCCTTCTTGAACTGCTGCAGCCCGTGTGGCAAAGGTACTCCCACAGTGCTGTTAGATAGGGAATTCCAGGATTTTGACCCAGCAACGATGAAGGAATGGTGATATACTTCCTTTTGAAGGTGTATTCACTGACCTGTCATGAAGCTTCTTTGAGCACTGGAGCCAGGTGGTGGTGGCAACATCGCTGCCAGTGACGGCCTTAGTGATGTACTTTCAAATCGTTATTTCTGGATTGCATCCTGGCCCCTGTGGGTAGAGGGCTGCTCTTGCAGTGTTGACCCCCTGCATAAAGCTTGAGTGCTGTGTGTGAGACCCTCAGGGCCCCTTCCCTGGCTTGCTGAGTAATTTGTGTTCATGATGAGGATGTTTTCCCAGTTGTTGAGGTTAGGAAGGTAATTCATCTTTAATATTTGGAACTTCTTTTAAATGTTGAATATGTCTTAAAAGGCAGAAAGGGCTTAAAAATGTATTGATTCACTGCATTTAATTTTGTATTGCTTCAGTGTGCATGGCCTCTTTAATTCTCAGACCTCCTCATTGCCCACAATTCCTTGCGCGCTCCACAGCTTTGCTCACAGAGGCTGTGGAAGCTGCAACGCCGCACCTGGACAGAAATTTCGTCCTGGATCCCTCCAGCAACAGAACCATAATGGCATTGCACGAAGGAGCCTCAGGTCATGGCAGCGCTGCACGGGACATTGTGCAGCACTGCACCACTACTGACCTGCCAGCGTCCTTTAGCGTTCCAGGAAGGATGTGAAGCGCTAAATCAAACGCTCCACTTCCTTCCTGGAGCACAAACTGATTTTTGAAAAAACTGGGAATCATTACCTCCTGGCGCTAAGTTTCCCAGCTTTCAAAAGCTATCACCCCAAATGGGGCGCTATACAATTTCTAGCCCATAAAATTCTTCAGGGGGTTGATAGCTTAGATGATGGGAGGATGTTCCCCCTGGCTGGGGAGTCTCGAACTAGGGGGAAGTCTCAGAATAAGCGATCGACCATTCTCTACCCCAAAGGGTTGTGGATGCTCAGTCACTGAGTATATTTAAAGGGGAGGGGCCTTGCGCAGCACGAACCAGGGCCCAGCTGGGCCACCGGGGAGCAGGGTGCCGGCAAAGAAGCCCGGGACCCCGCGGGAGGAGGGCAAAGGGGGCAGGTGCTGGCAGGCAGCCAGCAAAAAAAAAAGGCCGCCCGGCACTTCCCCTTTAAATATCGTCACCCTGGCCGCATGTATGCCCCCCTGACCCTGTCGGACACAGCGTCCGGCAGTACATCAGGAGGCGCGACTGAAGTTTGAGGCCAGGGCGTGAGCATGGTGCTGCGCACAGTGATGATGTCATCGCCGGAGACGCAGCACCACGGGGCACTACCGGCTACCGCTGCTGCTAACCTCCCACTGAATTTCGCGGGATACGTTAGCGGTGCCACGCCCGGGTGCTAGTTGCTTTGCGCCCCGTTAGCGCCTCCTAAGGCACAGATAGGAGGCGCAAAGCAACTGAATTTTTCCCCTTAAGGGAATCAAGGGATATGGGGTTAGGGCGGGAAAGTGGTGTTGAGGTAAAAGATCAGCCGTGATTTTACTCCTGCTGTTATTTCTTATGTTCTTATATAGAGAGATACACTCGCTTCGATACAGTCATGCACATTCTCACATAGATACACACTCATGAGACTCACTTACATCGACACATACATTGACAGAAAGACATACTTACGCTCACACAGAGACAGAGACACACTCACATAGTCATTTAATTTCTCTCTCTCTCTCTCACACAGTCACACATACACACAAATAACAACAGAAAACACTGGAAAGACTCAGCAGGCCAGGCAACATCCATGGAGAGAGAAATAGAGGTTTCAGATCATAACCTCGGCCCCTATTATATTTTTATATATTTTTTATCCACACCTTTGGTTAGTGCCTTTTCCCTTTTTTTCTCTCCCACATGGCAGCTGTCTCTCATTCTGCCAGCGCATTTCACACTTATCTAGAGCCATCTTTTGTCTCTTTACTTGTCCTATTACTATCTCGCCGCGTCTTGAATACCTCTTAATGTCTCTTCACTTCCCTTTTGTTCTTTCATCCCCTCCCCCATTTCCCAGCCCCCAAACTGGCCTTTTAATCTGTTTAATTTCCTGCTTTTTCTCAGTTCTGATGAAGGTTCATCGACCTGAAACGTTAACTCTATTTCTCTCTCCATGGATGTTGCCTGGCCTGCTGAGTTTTTCCAGTGTTTTCTGTTGTTATTTCAGATTTTCAGCATCCGCACTATTTTGCTAACACATACACACAAACTTGGCTCAGTGTTAACACTCTTACCTCTGTGTTAGAAAGCTATGGGTTCAAGTCTCACTTCAGAGACTTGAGCGTTTAATCTCGGCTGGCACTTCAGTGCAGTAAGAGGGAGTGCTGCACTGTTGGAGTGCCATCATTTGGATGAGTCATTAAACCTTACCCCAGTCTACCCTCTCAGGTGGTTGTTAAAGATCCCATGGCACTTTTCAAAGAAGAGCAGGGGAGTTGGGTGTCCTGCCCAATATTTATCCCTCAACCAACATCACTAAAAGCAGATTATCTGGTCATTATCTCATTGCTGTTGTGGGACGTTGCTGTACACAAATTGGCTGCCATGTTTCTTACATTCCAACAATGACTACACTTCAAAAGTATTTAATTGAATGTAAAGCGCTTTGGGACATCCAGAAGTCATGGGAGGCGCTATATAAATGAAAATCCTTTCTTCCTTTCATACAGACACAGACACACTCTGAGACAGATAGATCCAGATCAAGTTTTCAAGAGAATAAAGTCAGTCACATGAAAGAAACTCTGAAGGAAAATTGCTGATGTATCATAAGAGATTCATTGGACACACACACTGCAACAGTAGCTTTCTTTTACAAAGGAAAACGTGAAATTCATTTATTTTCCACCATTTGAAAGCTGAACTTATATGAAATCAATTTTCTATCTTTGTCAAGCACTGGCACCAAATAGTCTTTGAAAGGAGTGCGCTGAATCCATGTGTGATAAAATTCAAACAACAATTTTATTTCAAATAACAATTCACCCGATCCTCCCTCACACATGAGCCCATAGACTCTCCTCTCTGCAGTCTGAAGGTGGGATTGAAGTTGTGGAAATCTCTTGCACTGAACCTGTCACAGGATTCAGAGTTTCACTTCTCAGCAACTCTGTATTTTCAGCTGCTCCAGGGTTTGATTTGAAATCCAGGGTCTTTTATTTTGTTGTTGAGAATTTCAAGTTGCTGTTCTGGGGAATGAAATGATTTCTGGTTTCTGCATTTGTCAGCATCAGTCCTTCCCAAGTGAGCTACAGCATGGAGTTAGATGGAGGGTAAAACTGCTTCTGCTTTTCTCCAACAATAGCTTTCCATAAGCAATAGCTGAGATATAATTCCATGTGTGCTGGGATACAGTTCCGCATATGCTGGGATACAGTTCCACGTGTGCTGGGATACAGTTCCACTTGTGCTGGGATACAGTTCCGCATGTGTAGGGATACAGTTCAATGTGTGCTGGGATACCGTTCCACCTCTGCTGGGATTCAGTTCCGCATGTGCAGGGGTACAATTCCACCTGTGCTGGGCTACAGTTCCACATGTGCAAGGATACATTTCCACATGTGCAGAGATACAGTTGCACCTGTGCTAGGATACAGTTCCACATGTGCCGCGATACAGTTCCACGTGTGCATGGATACGTTTCCACATGTGCAGGGATACAGTTGCACCTGTGCTGGGTTAGAGTTCCACGTGTGCAGGGATACAATTCCACCTGTGCTGGGATACAGTGCCGCGTGTGCAGGGATACAGTTCCATCTATACTGGGATACAGTTCCGTATGTGCAGGGATACAATTCCACCTGTGCTGGGATACAGTTCCAGGTGTGCAAGGATACATTTCCACATGTGCAGGGATACAGTTCCACCTGTGCTGGGTTACAGTTCCACATGTGCAGGGATACAGTTCCACGTGTGCAGGGATACAGTTCCACCTGTGCTGGGATACAGTGCCACATGTGCAGGGATACAGTTCCACCTGTGCTGGGATACAGTTCTGCGTGTGCAGGGATACAATTCCACCTGTGCTGGGATACAGTTCCACGTGCACAAGGATACATTTCCACATGTGCATGGATACAGTTCCACCTGTGCCGGGATACAGTGCCGTGTGTGCAGGGATACAGTTCCAGCTGTGCTGGGATACAGTTCCACATGTGCAGGGATACAGTTCCACGTGTGCAGGGATAAAGTTCCACGTGTGCAGGGATACAGTTCCACCTGTGCTGGGATACAGTTCCACCTGTGCAGGGATACAGTTCCACGTGTGCTGAGATACAGTTCCACATGTGCAGGGATAGAGTTCCATGTGTGTAGGGATATAGTTCCACCTGTGCTGGGATACAGTTCTGCGTGTGCATGGATACATTTCCACCTGTGCTGGGATATAGTTCCACATGTGCAAGGCTACATTGCCTCATGTGCAGGGATACAGTTGCACCTGTGCTGGGTTAGAGTTCCACATGTGCAGGGATACAGTTCCACCTGTGCAGGGATACACTTCCACCTGTGCTGGGATACAGTTCCACATGTGCAGGGATACAGTTCCATGTGTGCAGGGTTACAGTTCCACCTGTGCTGGGATACAGTTCCACATATGCAGGGATACAGTTCCACGTGTGCTGGGATACAGTTCCACATGTGCAAGGATGCAGTTCCACATGTTCAGGGATACAGTTCCACGTGTGCAGGGATACAGTTCCACTTGTGCTGGGATACAGTTCCACATGTACAGGGATACAGTTCCACGTGTACAGGGATATAGTTCCACCTGTGCTGGGATACAGTTCCGCATGTGCAGGGATACAGTTCCACGTGTGCTGGGATACAGTTCCACATGTACAGGGATACAGTTCCACGTGTACAGGGATACAGTTCCGCATGTGCAGGGATACAGTTCCACGTGTGCTGTGATAGAGTTCGAAATGATCTGAGCATCCTCCAGTACCTTAGAAAAGTGGACGTTGTGATGAGTGAGCTTAGAAAGCGATTGTCAGCAGGTTATCTGAGCTTGGAGAGCATCACAGCAAAGCCTGATCCATTTACAAATGCATATTCGCAGCAGAGGTCACCTGAGAGTAAACTGGTACACAAACCTCAGTTGCTTCTCTTCCCCCTCCCTCCCTCCCTCTCCCCACAGCCTAGGGCCACTGAAACCAATTATAGGGCCCCAACTTCACATTTCCCCTTAACCCCTTGCTGAGGCCAGCTAACTCAGCACAAAACCAGTGTTTGAACCTGGGACCTCTGGCTCTGCACCACACCAGGAAGTGCTTTACCCAACAGGCAACAAAGGGGAGCCGATGGTCATTTAAAAGCAAAGACTTGTCATTTTGTCTCTAATTATCTTTGTATCCTTTGTCAACAAAAAGTGCCAGGTGAATGTTTGGAAACTGAGACCGGAACCAGAGTGGGAGTGGACTGACTGAAGTGAGGGAGCACTTGGCAAATGGGTACGTTTGTCTATTGCCATGACATGAGCCTTTCAAGCTGTAATCCTCTGTTTCATGCTCTAAAGCTGTAATTGGAACTCTTATCTCCTAATAAAATGCATACTGCAATCCTCATTATCGTTTCCATCTCCA
This sequence comes from Somniosus microcephalus, assembly GCF_052327205.1. NCBI lineage: Eukaryota > Metazoa > Chordata > Chondrichthyes > Squaliformes > Somniosidae > Somniosus > Somniosus microcephalus. Next base: position 238,860,579 of record NC_140989.1, on the reverse strand, counting down.
CTTTTCTCAATTGCTTGCTTCAGTCGCACCAAACTGAATTTAGCAGGGTGCATCGTGGGGTCATGGAACAAGCAATTCGCAGTGAATGTTCATCATTCTTCATCGCAATGGATTTTGAATTCTCCACAAATTTAAATTTAAATGCAATGACGGGTGTCTTTCGTTCATTGCGAGGGATTCAGAGGTCTCATGGGCAGGTACAAATGTTCTTTACGGGAACTCCAGCAGCCAACATGAGAACTTTACCTGCAGAAGGCAAGTGCAGCCTGATAGGCAGGAAATGTGGGGTGGGCTCTAAAACTGCTCCCAGTTCCTTGCCTGCAGCTGCCTCTGGACAAATGTGAGCATAGAAATTCCCCCCAAAGCAAGCAAGCCCCTGCCTGGAATAGGATAAGCGATTCCTGACAAAACACACAGGGCTGCAGGCAACCAGTTGGTTGGGTTACGCAGCTCCGCGGCATATCTCTCGGAAAGCCTCCACACCTTTTCCTTCCTGTAGTCCAGCACATAGCAGTGCGGTAGAAATACCACCGATCACTAGTTCACATACCACAACAACATTAAATTGCATTTATATAGCCCCTTTAATGTAATAAAACAGGAACGTTATCAATCTAAATTTGACACTTAGTCACTTAAAGAGATATTAAGGTGACCAAAAGCTGGGTCAAAGAGATAGATTTTAAGGAGCGACATTAAGGAGGAGAGAGAGGTAGAGAGGTGGAGAGGTTTAGGGAGGGAATTCCAGAGCTTAGTGCCTAGACAGCTGAAGGCACAGCCGCCAATAGTGGTGCGAGGGAAATCGGGGTTGCACAATAGGCCAGAATTGAAGGAGCAGAGAGATATCGGAGAGCTGTAGGGCTGGAAGAAGTTACAGAGCGAGGATGGGGCGAGGCTATTTGGATTTGAAAACAAGGATGAGAATTTTAAGATCAAGGTGTTGCCGGAGAAGGGGCCAATGTAATTCAGCGAGCACAGGTGTGATACCTAAACAGAAATTGGTGTGTGTTCAGGCAGCAGAGTTTTGGATGAGCTCAAGTTTACAGAGGGTGATATATGGGAGGCCGCCCAGGAGAGCATTGGAATAGTCAAGTCTAGAGGTAACAAAAGGTGTACATAGAGTGAAACCTCAAATTAAGCACACACACTACCTCTTCACTGTTCCAATCAATAAAACATGTTAACACATCACTTTAAACATGGCAGTCATGATTTACTTTTGAAATGAATGGTTTCCACATAAACTGCAGGACCGAGGAATGATTTTTTTTTGAAGTCCAATAAAACAAAAAGGTAGGTCTTGAGTAAAGAACAGTTCATTCGGAGCTCGGCAAACTGGTGCCCCTTCCCACAATGGCTGCTGAGCTCCTGCCAGCTACATAGGAATTGCTAGATGAAAAAAGACCAAGATCCATCTAGTTCGCCTTTTACCATCCTGGTAGTCATATGATACAATGATAATGGAGTTGTTGACTAATCGTAGCAATCAATCTCTCTCAATTAGTCTACAACAGACCCAGACATGACGCGAGTAAACCGCAGTGGTGGAGAGCTTTGGAAACCAGAGGTCCAAAGTCACCTGTTCTGCTCAAGCTTGCTACATTTAAGTCTCAAATTACTCATATACTGTCCCAAAATGTTATTTTCTGAAAGAAATCAATCTAATTTGCATTTGATGGATCAATACTAACTACTTCCATCGAGTCCCTAGGGAGCCTGTTCCACAGATTGACCACTTGCTCATTGTTTCCGCTATCATTCTCCACCTCCCCCACTTCCTGTGCCATGGCTTCTTGCTGTTCATCTTATGCGTGTGCCTCTTTTGATGGCCACATTGTGTAGCATGCGCTACAGCCAGTGCTATCCTGCCAACTACTCCAGGGTGCATCAGGCATGGTCCAAACACTGGAACCATTTTCAAACACATCCAAATGTTTACTCCTGCCCTGTAATATGTTCTTTGCTGGGGAGGTGGGAGGGGGGTTATAAGATCACGTGGCTATGACATGAGTCATGTTTCATGTGGTTGGCCCATATATCCAAGGAGCAACCATTCAATTTGTCCTCACTCTGGAATAAGTGGGAAATCCAGGAATTGCTTCAGATGTGGGTGCTTCCGGGAAACTGCATTCGCATGTGGGATGAGTTGTGACCAGAGAATGGCATCTTTTCCTGTTGATGAACTTTATGGAATATTAGCACACAGGTGCAGTCAGTGGTGTTCTGGTCAATGTGCCCTCTAATTTTTGTTTCCCTGCACGGGTCCTTTAATTTTGTTACACCGTGTCTCTTCCAACGGCAGCGCTGGTGAGCAGCCTGCATGGGACCTTGCGGCTGCGCACGTTAGGGGGAACATTGGACCATGGGAATGCCACAACTTCCGATAAGCCCTGTCACCCTATCCTGAGGTTGCTGCGTGTCAGCACTGATTTGAATGTATTCACCAGCAATTCGAGACAGAGCATCTGTGGCCTCCGTAATGCTGTGTTGAACCACAAACTGCCTGATCTTTACCAAGTCTGCTGCCATTACCTAGGAAAAACCTGTAGCAAAAGAAGTTTCACTGATACAGGCAGCATGGGCTTCCATGTTGCTCCTCAGTTACAGGGCAGGTCCCAAGAGATGTCACAATTCACCACTGCTGAAGCATAACCTCCCTGCATGTTGTTCCTCACTGAGGCTGAGATAGCTGTGCTGCCAACAGTAGACATGCTGCATGGGAAAGTTGTGGGTCCTCATAGACCTTCACTGCTCCCATCTTCCACACTCCATAAACTTGAGCTCAACCAAAACTCTGCTGCCCATATCCTAACTCACACCAATTCCCACTCACCCATCACTCCTGTGCTCGCTGACTGACCGACCAACATTCGCTCCTGGTCCACAAACACCTCAATTTTAAAATTCTTACCCACGTGTTCAAATCCCTCCAGGGCCTCGCCCAGCCCTATCTTTGTAACCACATTCGTCCCTATAATCCTCCGAGAACTCTGCGTTCCTCCAACGCTGGCCTCTTGTACATTCCCCTCTTCCTTTGCCCCACCATCTTGGCCTTAAGCTCTGAAACCCTCTCAAAATCTCTTCCACTCTACCACCTCTCTCCTCCTTTACGAGACGCTGCTTAAAACCTAACTCTTTGACCAAGCATTTGGTCACCTGTCCTAATGCTTGCTATTTTGGCTTAGTGTCTTTTTTTTGTCTGATTACATTCCTGTGAAGCCTCTTGGGATGTTTTCCTACGTTAAAGGTGCTTTATATAAATGCAAGTTGTTGTTGTTGCTGCGGCCTCAGACTTTGCTAGCTTCCCTCTGCCACCTAGTTTTGTCCACATTGTTGACGCACCCATGGTGCTGTGTGGACTGAAACCATCGAGTTGCTGCCCTGCTCCTTGCTGGAGCTCTGTTGAAACTCCCCACTGCCTTCGTCCTCTCTCTTTACAGCAGGCATCATTAACGTAATGTGGCTCTGGACGCCAGGCACGCTCGCCTTTTTTCTCGTGCTCAACAAGCTGAAGAGACATTGATGTCAGGTCTTGGCCTTAGCATGTGTCAATCTTGTTCTGATTCAGGAGAATTGTAGGTAAAAAGGCACTAACGCTCGGTGAACGTAAATGCCCAAAATTACTAGAAACGAATGCATGCTCATCATATGCATTCAGTCCAACACAGAGTCATATTAATCCATAAGGTTCCAGTGAGTTGTATGCAATATCGGGGCCCAGGGTAGGTGCGGCACGGGTTAACAGCGAGGTCGGGAGGACCACAATGCATCCTTCGAAACCCAGGCAGAGAGGACCTGCGGGAAGGAGGGAGTAGGACAGTAGCATTATGTTTGTGTGTGTGTGCTAGGCCGTTGTAGCAGAGCCTGGTCTCCAATCGTCTTGGATCCCCTTGCCATTGGACCAAGACCTTGCTCTGTCAAGCCCGTGTGGTGGCTGGTGTGCAACGGCCACCCCACATTAAAAGAATTCACGCACAGGCATCTTGCACCCTTTAAAATGAAGTTCGGGACCTGAAACGTCAGGACCCTCATGGCTCGCATTGGACTCATCAATCACCTGAGCACTCATTTTTAATGTGGAAGCAAGTCATCCTCGGTTCCGAGGGACTGCCTAAGAAGAAGAAGAAGAAATTCCGCAGAGCTGTTCCTAATGCAAATTGCTGTTGAATGTAGACAATGTCAATTCTGATTACTTATAGGCAATGTCAATTCTATTCAGTTCTAAACACTGCAAATTCTATTTTGATTTGCCCATTGCCCTCTATTACCTCTGCCTCAGTGAAATGCAATTCTTGCTATCTATATTATAATCTTGCCTATCAGATTGAGGTTTTGGCTGGACGTGAATCAGCATCACCTCTCAGATAACCTTATCTGTCTGCCTCAGTACCCTTACATCACCATAATATATAACTTGGGATAACTCAGTCATTTGATTCGTATTCTTTGAATTGTATAAGCTTTCATTGGGAAGCAGAATGCTGCTGTTTGCATTCGTCATGCCATTTCTCCAATGGTTCTGATACAATTTATTGCCATATTAAAAAGGACGTGTTAAAGAATTGGACACCTCAATTGTCAGAGTTTGTGTAATAAATTGGAAGAGATTAAATAGCTGATAGAATGGCCCATACTCCAAGCGCTTGCTTTATTCAAGATATGGCTCACTGGCTTCATCCACGGTGCTGTGTTATCTATTTCAGGATACAATCTAGATCAATGACAGCAAGACAGGAGATGAGCTTGGGCCGCTGTGTGTGTACTTGATAAATTAAGCCACATTGCCATATAAATTTGTTCTGATTTGAAAGCTGCCTTTGTACTTTTAATGTTCAATCTCCTCCGTTGTCAGCGGGATGTATGTAATGTGTAGCACACTCTATGAACTCCGTTTCTCCTTGTATGCCAGTGCTAATCCTTGTGCAAAGTCATGTGTCACTGTGTATGCTGCAGAAATGTGCACCAAATTGCTTTTTATTCAGGTGTAAATTGTCATACATTGGTGCCCATGGGAACATACAGTACCAGTATACTCTGCTGTACTCACAATGGGTGCATAGAGTACAAGTACACACTGCTCTATGTACACAATGGGTAGATGCAATCTAAATAAATACTTAAACACTGCTGTATCTACACAATGGCACTGGCTACATACAATGGGTACACACTGCAGTACTCACAAAATGGGTTCATAGTGTACAAGTACACACGGCGTTAGCCGTGGCTCATCGGTAGCTCTCGCCTCTGAGTCGGAAGATTGTGGGTTCAAGTTCAAGTTCCACTCCAGAGACTTGAGCACAAAATCTAGGCTGACACTCCAGTGCAGCACTGAGGGAGTGCTGCACTGTCGGAGGTGCTGATTTTTGGTTTAGACATTTAACTGAGAGCCCGACTGCCCTCTCAGGTGAACGTAAAAGATCCCATGGCACTATTTGAAGAGCAGGGGTGTTCTCCCAGGTGTCCTGGCCAATACTTATCCCTCAACCAACATCACGAAAACAGATAATCTGGTCATTTATCCTTTTGCTGTTTGTGGGACCTGTTTCCTACATTAAAACAGTGACAACATTCAAAAGTACTTCATTTACTGTGAAATGCTTTGGGACATACTAAGGTCTTAAAAGGTGATATATAACTGCAAACTCTTTCGGCCGGATTTTCCCAGGTCCCACCCGCACAGTGCGGGGGGACCTGGGAGATGGCAGGAAACCCGGGTTTCACGGCAAACTACACAGCGTGCATGCGATGTGAAGGCTGTGATGTGAAGGGTGGGTTCCCCACCCGGAAGTCAGCCTGATTGACAGGCTGGCTTCCAGTCATGCGGACAACGCGGACCAGGAGGCCACAGGATAAGGTAAGTGCTGGGACCAGGATGGTGGTGATGGGGCTCCGATGCCTGACCCTGGGGCCAAGTTGCAATCTCGGGGTGGGGGGGTTCCCTAACCCAAGGGGAGCTAAGGGCTGCTGGTGGGGGAGCTTGGGGGGCCGGGAGGAAGCACTTCTGCTCCTCCCGGCCCACAAGGATTGCTTCCCAAGGCTGCGGCCACCTCTTTGCAGCCACCGGGAAACCCGAGCCCCAGAATCCCCGGCCGCCTGCAGTAAAGCAGGTTAAAGTTGAGGCTTCAGGCCTCATTGTCATATTTAACTTGTCAACTCGCCACCTGGTAACGGCTTGGCAACCCACAACCCGCCCCCCACCCACCTGAGTGAAAGGTGAAAGTGGACGGGTTGGGGTCGGGTTTTACATTTGCACAACTTTCACTTCTCCCCACGCCTCCAACCCACCTGTTCTTACCTTTGAAAATTCCAGCCTTTCTTTCTTTAAACTGATTAAATGCTAGATAAAGCACATTTACAAAATAACTTTCAACCTGAACCCTTAGCTTGTTATCAGGCCCAGGTAAATTCCAGTCTCCCTTGGAGGGAGAACCCAACAGCTGATTCCGATCCTGCCCTTATTTAATGTCCATTAGAAGTCACAATATAATGATCAGCAGTGGGAACCATCTCCGATTCTTCCTTCATCTGGACTCAAGTGCTGATGTCCTGTCACCCAGGGGTAGGTACTGGCGCACCGATGGCTTTCTTTGTTTGCATATTCATTGTTACTAATAAACTAGACATCTCGTGGCTTTTAAAAATAGAAACATAGAAACATAGAAGATAGGAGCAGGAGTAGGCCCTTCGAGCCTGCTCTGCCATTCAATGAGATCATGGCTGATCATTCAAATTCAGTACCCTGTCCCTGCCTTCTCCCCATATCCCTTGATCCCTTTAGTCTTAAGAAATATATCCAACTCTTTCTTGAATATATTTAATGAACTGGCCTCCACTGCCCTCTGTGGCAGAGAATTCCACAGGTTCACCACTCTCTGGGTGAAGAAATTCCTCCTCATTTCAGTCCTAAATGTCCTACCCCTTATCCTTAGACTATGACCCCTGGTTCTGGACTCCCCGACCATCGGGAACATCCTTCCAGCATCTAGTCTGTCTAGGCCTGACAGAATTTTATAGGTTTCGATGAGATCCCCTCTCAATCTTCTAAACTCCAGTGAGTATAAGCCCAATTGACACAATCTCTCCTCATACGTCATTCCTGCCATCCCAGGTATCAGCCTGGTGAATCTTCGCTGCACTCCTTCCATGGCAAGAACGTCCTTCCTCAGATAAGGCGACCAAAACTGCACACAATACTCAAGGTGCGGTCTCACCAAGGCCCTGTACAACTGTAGCAAGACATCCTTGTTCCTGTACTCGAACCCTCTTGCTACGAAGGCCAACATACCATTTGCCGCCTTAACCGCCTGCTGCACCTGCATGCTTACCTTCAGCGACTGGTGCACAAGAACACCCAGGTCTCTCTGCACTTCCCCTTCTCCCAATCTATTGCCATTCAAATAATAATGTGCCTTCCTGTTTTTGCCACCAAAGTGGATAACCTCACATTTATCCACATTATAGTGCATTTGCCATGTTTCTGCCCAATCACCTAACCTGTCCAAATCGTACTGGAGTTTCATGACATCCTCCTCGCAGCATACCCTCCCACCCAGCTTTGTGTCGTCTGCAAATTTGGAGATATTACATCCAATTCCCTCGTCCAGATCATTAATATATATTGTGAACAGCTGGGGTCTTAGGACCGATCCTTACGGTACCCCACTAGTCACTGCCTGCCACTTGGAAAACGACCCGTTTATTCCAACTCTTTGCTTTCTGTCCGGCAACCAGTTCTCTATCCAAGTCAATACCTTGCCCCCAATCCCATGTGCCTTAATTTTGCACGCTAATCTCTTATGCGGGACCTTATCGAAAGCCTTCTGAAAGTCCAAATACACCACATCCACTAGTTCTCCCTTATCTATTTTACCAGTTACATCCTCAAAAAATTCCAGTAGATTAGTCAAGCATGATTTACCTTTTGTAAATCCATGTTGACTTTGTCCGATCCTGTCACTGCTTTCCAAGTGCTCTGCTATTACATCTTTTATAATAGACTCTAGCATTTTCCCCACTACCGATGTCAGGCTTACCGGTCTATAATTCCCTGCTTTTTCTCTGCCACCTTTTTTGAATAGTGGGGTAACATTAGCTACCCTCCAATCCATGGGTACTGTTCCAGAGTCTATCGAGTTCTGGAAGATGACCAGCAATGCATCTACTATTTCTAGGGCCACTTCCTTAAGTACCCTGGGATGTAGATTATCAGGCCCTGGGGATTTATCGGTCTTCAGTCCCATCAATTTTCCTAACACCATTTCCCTACAAATACTGATTTCTTTCAGTTCCACCCTTTCATCAGACCCTATGTTCCCCGGTATTTCTGGGAGGTTATTTGTGTCCTCCTTTGTGAAGACAGAACCAAAATATGTATTTAGTTGGTCTGCCATTTCTTTGTTCCCCATTATAAATTCCCCCGATTCTGACTGCAAGGGACCTACGCTTGACTTCACCAATCTTTTTCTCTTCACATATCTATAAAAGCTTTTACAGTCAGTTTTTATGTTCCCTGAAAGCTTACTCTCATATTCTATTTTCCCTTTCTTAATTAATCCCTTTGTCCTCCTTTGTTGAATCCTGAAGTGCTCCCAATCCTCAGGATTATTGCTTTTTCTGGCCAATTTGTATGCCTTCTCCTTGGATCTTATGCTATCCCTAATTTCCCTTGTTACCCACGGTTGAGTCACCTTTTTTGTTTTATTTTTATGCCAAACTGGGATGAACAACTTCTGTAGTTCATCCATTTGGTCTTTGAATGTTTGCCATTGCCTATCCACCGTCAACCCTTTGAGTGCCATTCCCCAATCAATCCTACCCAACTCGCTCCTCAGACCATCGTAGTTTCCTTTATTTAAATTGAGGACCCTTGTTTCTGAGTCAACTACTTCATTCTCCATCTTAATGAAGAATTCGATCATATTATGATCGCTCCAACCCAAGGGGCCTCGTACAACAAGATTGCTAATTAATCCTTTCTCGTTACATAATACCCAGTCTAAGATGGCCTGCTCTCTGGTTGGTTTGGTGGCCTGTTTGCCATGCCCTGCACGGAGGCACACATACTTTCACTGTCAAACAGGATGAAATGGATCTTCTTCACAGAGCTTCCGTAGAGAGAAGGACCTCCTGCTGACAGGCTGACTGGAGACCGCCTGAAGGACAAGCTAAGCTGCAATGGGAAAGTGCTCGAGCTGTTAGGAAGGGAAAGGCAAAGTGATTGACTGACTGCAGCTCATCTGTCAACATCAAACCGTTTTTTAATCCAGCTGTTTTTGTCTAGCCTCCCCCCCCCCAAACCCTCACCACTTGTCCCCCCTCCCATTTTTCATAATTTCCCTACTCGGGGACACTGCAGTGAATGACAAATTCTGTTGCTTATTTTAGAACCTGATCCAAATAGATACCATTAGTCTGACTGGTTAAAATTAGCTCACAAACATACTCCCAACTAATGATGAGTGTTTGGTCGAGGAGAGCGGACTAATGAAAGGATTGGCCAAGGGAGGATTCTTGGAAAAGGGAGATGATGAATCCAGATCGAACTGGGCTTGGATTTGACATCTCTGCGGCTTCTTTCTCTACCCCCACTCTGACTAGTACCCAGTGTTGTTGGTAGCTAGGCTTGGGTGAGGATAGAATAAATTACACATATTAGGAACCATCAGAAAAAGACAGGTTATGGAAGTGGCCTAATGAGGCATCAGTGTAAGCAATTATCCATTCAAAGATGATTAATTTTACTTGGATTATTACCAAATTTACTGTGGTACAATTGCTTGCACTTTAACACAGTAAATGTATTGCAGTATGAAGAGTGTGAAAGCTCAATTAAAATATCTTGGCAGCTTATCTTTCAACATTGAGATTTCAGTGATGTGGAAACCTGTCCCTTGGCATCTTGTATTTCTCTTGGGGAGAAAAACAAACTGATCCTTTCTTGATCAGCGTCATTAGTTGCAGCGTTGGGCCTTACCGTACCGGCCTCACCCCACCCACACCTCCCCACTGAGCAGCTGGTTGGCAGAGAGACAGCTTGCATTTGAAAAGGAAATGCTGTCTAATGGTGGGTTCCCGTTCCTTAATGCCTCTAAAAGAAAGAGATTGCATTTACATAACACCTACAAAGCTCATAGAAGCTGACAGACTGCTCAAATTAGTTTTTCTTACAAGAAGGTTTACTGACTCTGTTACTCCAGAAAGCATTTCAAATGTGGAACTTGCTACCACAGGGAGCAGTTGAGGCGAATAGCATAGATGCATTTAAGGGGAAGCTAGATAAGTACATGAGGGAGAAAGGAGTAGAAGGATATGGTAAGTTTGATGAAGTAGGGTGGGAGGAGCCTCGTGCGGAGCATAAACACCGGCATTGACCAGTTGGGACCGAATGGCCTGTTTCTGTGCTGTAAATACTATGTGATGCCTAGGAAGTGCTCCCCCAGTGGCTTCAGCAGAGCTGGTAGAAGGCTGCTATTGCTTATGGGGATCCTTGAGATGCTTGTAGCCAGCGACTTCTGGGAGCTCGAGCCTCTGAGTATCCCAGCTGCAGACTGTAGCAATCCGGCTGCTGCAGGTCAGTCTGGCCCAGCTGCCATTCTGGCACTGTGGGTTGGTACTTGTTGAGGGGATGACAAGGAAGCAAGTGTGCTGACATTCAAAGAGAGGGCAACATGTGCTGCTCCTGGTGTGAGGGCAACATGTGCTGCTCCTGGTGTGAGGGCAACATGTGCTGCTCCTGGTGTGAGGGCAACATGTGCTGCTCCTGGTGTGAGGGCAACATGTGCTGCTCCTGGTGTGAGGGCAACATGTGCTGCTCCTGGTGTGAGGGCAACATGTGCTGCTCCTGGTGTGAGGGCAACATGTGCTGCTCCTGGTGTGAGGGCAACACGTGCTGCTCCTGGTGTGAGGGCAACACGTGCTGCTCCTGGTGTGAGGGCAACACGTGCTGCTCCTGGTGTGAGGGCAACATGTGCTGCTCCTGGTGTGAGGGCAACATGTGCTGCTCCTGGTGTGAGGGCAACATGTGCTGCTCCTGGTGTGAGGGCAACATGTGCTGCTCCTGGTGTGAGGGCAACATGTGCTGCTCCTGGTGTGAGGGCCTGGCTGCAGCGTCCCTCGAGGTGGTCAGGCATCTATCTATCTCAGTCTTGAAATCTCCAATTGACCCACCACCCACAGCCTTTTCGGGGAAGAGGGTGCTAGATTTCCACTGTGAAGGAATAGCCATGATTCAGAGAAATACACGATACCATGAACACATTTCTAATATTATTAATAAAAGACATACGGGTTTAAAAGACACACGTCTCAGCAGAAAAGGCTGTGAACAGGAATACAGGCTTCTGAGAAAAGATCAGTTGATAACAAAGTTGTAAACAAGCTTTGAAATGGGAATTAGTTAAATATTCTAAAACAATGAAAGATTGAAGCAAACCATTGGTGGTTCCGAAAGGTCTATGGTTTGCAACGAACACAATGAGAATGCCCAGTTTAAAGTGTGAAGAGCTAACACGTAAAACAGAAATACAAACATTAAAAGAGGCATGTGCCTTTGAAACATGACATCAATTAAAGAAACCTGCTGGTCAAATAGTTTTATGTTAAACTTGGATGACAGGAAACAAGATTAAATATGCAACCAATTGAGATAGCTAGAAAACAAGTAAACACACAGTTAAAGTGGTTTTGATTTACAAATTGTAAATATAATACCAACAAGAAGGCTTTGAAAATATGACTTCAATAGAGACACCAAGCAATTGCATTGTGTTTGTATTAAACTTGGAGCAGAACGGAGTTAAAGGGCAGGATTTTCATTGGGCCGTGGAGGCGGGATTGGAGGTGTGCGGGTGGTTAAAATTGCAAAAACTGACGGGCGGGCCCGACCCCGCCTCCATCCCACCTCCACGCAATTTTCAAAAATTCGTGTCTGATGGTCCCGTCTCTGTCCCACCTCCAACAGGCAGGATAGGCCATTAAGGCCCTTAACAATTGCTTCTATAATGCCATTTTGAATGACCATTGTGATTTTAACCACGTTCCCACGTGAAACATGCCTGTTCTGAAACACGACAGTGAAACCTGGCGGGAGCACAATTGGATTGCTGACTATCAGCTGCAGGTCAACCATTAAGGAGGAGATTTGATCAGCCATCATTTGCAGGTGGCAGGACTTTGTAGTCTCAGGTCTGGGGGTACCTTTAGAAGGCATAACCACAGCTGTGGAAGTTTGGAGCCTGACACCCATCTCCAGTGTGACCTCCTGGGAAACACCTCTCGCCACATTCACTGGGCGCTTCTTCTACTGAGGCTTCTAACAGAAGCATGGGACCCATTTATTTCCTTCCCTTCTGGATATTAGATGAGGCCGAACAACAGTAGCAACAACAACTGCAGCCCCAACAGCAGCAGCAACAACAACAGCAGCCCTAACAGCAGCAGCAACAACAGGTGCGCCAAGCTGCTGCTCACCCACCTGAAGATGCACAGGCCAGAAGGGGCCAGTGCATGGAAGCCCGTTGGCGCAGGAGATACCCCCAAACAGGGTCTACAGACACAGGGTCAGCTATCTCAACATGTCTGAGCAGCAGTGCCAAAGGCGGCTCTGACTTTCGCGAGAGGTAGTGGGTGACATCTGCGCAATGCTGCAACAAGACCTGCAGCCCAGAGGACCAGGTGGACAACCCTTACCAGTGGTCGTCAAAGTCACCACCGCACTCAACTTTTTTGCCTCAGGCTCATTCCAGGGATCAGCTGCAGACATCAGTGGCATCTCTCAGGCGGCCGCACACACTTGCATCATGCAGGTAACCGATGCCCTTTTTGCCCTCTGTTCCTCAGTTATTTTTCAATGCTTTTTTCATGACTGGAACGATGGGTGTTGCCCATTCGCTCCAATCTATTTTGGATAATACGCCTGCCTTTTCCAAATTCTCCAGCTCTGCCTCGACTGCCGGACGTATTGCGTATGGCACCGGTCTTGCCTTAAAAAATTTTGGAATTGCTGCATCTTCCACTTTTATTGAGGCGGTGATGCCTTTCAAGGTTCCTAGTTTCTCTTGAAACACTTCTTTGGCGTTGGCCAAGATGTCTTTTAATCGTTCAGGTATGATGTCATCATTGTTTTTTTCCTTACTGGTCACCGTCAGTGCCTGAATGGAGTGCCAGTCTAAACGTATCTTCCTTATCCATTCACGTCCCAACAACGGTGGACCACCATCTTGTAGAATGTATAAATACAACTTTTGTATTTCTTTGCCGTTGTATACCACAGGCACCTTTATTTTTCCTTTGGGGTATACTTTCTGCCCCGTATACGTTTTTAAGATAATGGATGTGTCTTTTAGAGGTATATGCGAAAATAGCCTCTCGTAATCTCGTCGATTTATTACGGTTAGAGCTGATCCTGTATCTAGCTCCATTTTAACTGGGGACCCTGCTATTATGAGGGTAACCCAAATGGTCTGGTAATCTTCATTGGCAATTACATTATTTAATTTGAGGGAGCTTAGTCTCTTGTTTCCGGAGTCGCTATCGCTCTTCTGGTCTTTGGAGCTACTGTCCGTCATCATTTGTACCTTTCTGTGCTTTTCCTTATTGATTCTTTTCCCGTTAGTGGATTTTTTATTTTCAGATCGGCATACACGTGGAATGTGTCCCATCTTTCCGCATCGCCTGCATGCTTTTTCTTTGAACCAACAATCCCTCTGGTCATGGTTGGATCTGCCGCAGCGATAACATCTCTCGAAACCCCGTGTCATTTCATGGGTGCCGAAGTCCTGTGGCCTTTGCTGTATCTTTGCCGCTCCTATTGCACTGAAAGCCTTGTCCAGTGTTAAATCTTTTCCAGAAGATACCTTTTTTTGTGTTTCCACACTTAGGGGATCGCAGATGAATTTGTCTTGCAGAGAATCTGCCAGTCCTGCCTCGAATTGGCAGTGTAGGGTATCAACAATCTCCTCAAAATTCTTGTCCATCGGTTCGGCTGGAGTGATTAAGTTGCGTAACAGCTTGTATGTTTCTGCGCCCATTAGATCCAGAAGCACTGAAGCTTTTTTTTCATCTTCTATTCCATTTGCGGTGCAAAACACCTCCACTCTTTCTACATATGTGGTCCAATCCTCTATCTTGTTATCAAAAACATCAATATTGCCAAAGTTAGGCTCTGTTTCATTATCAAAAGCATCAATATTGCCAGACTTAGGCATTTCAAAAAAGATATGGCGCTTCCCGCGCTTTTTTTTTTTCTCTCTGTAGCAACGATATGGCGCTTCCTGCGCTTTCCCGCCGCTGCTACCGATAACAACGCTGTTTTACTGTGGTTTCCGTTTATTCACTGTTGGAGACTCGTTCCCGACGGAGGTCTAAACGCTGACCTGCTTGCCGCGCTGGCCGTCTCTCGAGTGCACCCTCCCAGTCCGTTATAGCTTGCCTCCGATTTCGCTGACTGTCTCAGCTGTAGAGCCCGCCGCTGGAGCCCCAGCCTGACGCCCAGGAAGGATTAGCGCAGTACCTGCCACCAGCTTGGCCAACTGGTGAAACCACAGTTTCTATTACTTCCTTGAGTCTTCTGGACGCTGGAGGAATCGATGTCCTTGAGGTGCTGCCGAATTGCAGGTAAGTCCGTTTCCACTTCGTCGCCACTGTAGTGTCCGTGTGTAGATAAAGACACTGAAGACAGGAGTTGGTTCATAGGTATTTACTAAGCAAGTCTGGGGGGGGTTCTAAAGGATATACACAATACACAGGCTTATATAGCCCAAGTGGCAATTACCGGCATTACGCACACCTGGGGCTCTTAAAGGCACATACACCACAATTGCTCTTAAAGGCACATACACCACAACAATCACATCCATTTCACCAAGGATCGAGCAAGTTTCATGGCGCGTGTGGTTGGATTAGCTCATCTGACAGGCTTTCCAAGGGTGCAGGGCGTCATTGACTGCACACATGTGGCCCTTAAAGCACCCCAATGCAATCCAGGTATTTTTGTCAATCACAAGGGCTTCCACTCCCTTAATGTTCAGCTGGTGTGTGACCACAACAAGGAAATTTTGCATGTTTGTGCCAAGTACCCTGGCAGTAGCCATGACTCCATCATACTGCGCCAGTCTAGTGTACATTCGCTATTCAGTCCACCGGACCAACTTAACGGATGGCTACTTGGAGACAAGGGCTATCCCCTTAGGACGTGGCTAATGACACTGTTCAGGAGACCATCCAACGAAGCTGAGGAGAGCTACAACTCCAGCCACATGTCTACCAGAACCATAATCGAGCAAACCATCGGTTTGCTGAAGATGCGCTTCAGATGCCTGGATAGATCAGATGGAGCCCTGCAGTACTCAGCAGCCAGGGTCTCCAGAATCATCGTGGTTTGCTGTGCACTTCACAAAATGCACAGCGTCGTGGCTTGCAGATTCCTGAGGACCAAGTGGCTCCTCACATATCCTCCTCAGATGAGGAGGAGGAGGAGAAGGAGGAGAGCGAAAACAAACATCCTGCAGAGGCCAATCAACCAGCGGCAGCAGTACGCGAGAACATAGCTGCCCGCGATGCAAGGAACGCACTCATCTTGGCCAGATTTGCTTAGCCTAACCACTCAAGCACTTTTGCCTCGCAGCTTCTTACCTGAGCATCAACAATGGCCAAGGACCAGCAGATTCCTAGCAATTTGACTACTATACTAACAATTGCAAATAATCCTTAGCCCTCAATGTGGAAGTCCCATTCACAAAATGACACACGCCACAACTACAGCAGTAGCCATCAGATTTTTTATGTACATGATTCATATGATGTCTTTTACACATAAAACATCAAATTTCACCCAAGTGACTACCCTTGTGACTACTTGTGCAGTATCTTTCTCTTACGCGTGCTCCTACATGGTGCTTCCCCTGTAGCTTCAGCAGATGTGGAGGCCCCTTGCTCAGTTTCTTGCTGCTCCTGTCTCAACACCTTTGGCGGGCGTCCTCTGGGGTGATGAATCTGTGAGTTCTCGTCAACAGTCTGCTGCTCCTGTGGCTGTGCAGGGGTTGAGACGCCGATCTCAGATGGGTGTGCACTCTGGTGGGGCTCTGACTGAGGGCTCTGCAATGGCATGGAAGTGTGAGCGCTTGGAGAGGAGTCCCCACTTCCTTGATGTCTGCCACCAACTTCCCTCACATGGGTCAGGTCCCCCTCAGCACTTGCAACTGGCTTGAGAGCATCTTGCTGCTCATCAGGGGGGCCATGGGGACCTGTATCTGCACTGGCAGTCCTACTCAGAGGGACTGCCATGAAGGTTTGGTTTCTCTGTTCAATAGCTGACCATCGCTCCTCCAGAGATGTCAGTCTATTCTGAATACTCACCATGTTTTCAACACTCTGGCGACTTAGCACCTCCATGGAGTTTGCCATCCTTTCCATGTTGATGCGTTCATCCGCCAATGGCTCAACAAAGGCTCTGCTCATGTGAGCGAGGGACTCCTCCATTCTCTCCACACTTGCAGTGACCCTGGAGACAAAACCTGCCAGAGACTCCTGCATCTTTTCCTGGAGTGCCATCACCACTGATACTGTGGATGGACCCAGAGGCAGAGGGTCGACATGCAGCTGAGCCGAGCTGGCAGAGTCCTGCGCCCTCCGACTAGGACTCTCCACTGCTGTCCCTGTCTCCACAATCTGCTGATGCTCACTTGTGAGCTGTGATACACCAGGTGACAACACTACTCTATGTCCCGAAGGTCCCACCAAGGTGTGAGTGTCTGCGCTGGTGCTGGGTGCGCTGAATTCTGCTGATGCTGCGCCCTCAGAGGTTGCAGCTTCCTCTGAGGAGTCTGAAGGCTCAGCCTGTTCCTCCAGGCTAGTGGGGACGGGTGCTTGCGATGGTCTTGTGGGGGAGTAAAGGAAAGAGTCAGAGATGTGATGCCAAGGTTACATGCACATTGCATGTTGCAGATGATCATTAGTCCTTCTGTTAGAGCTTCTGAAATATTATCAGCGACTCATGCAATGTCAATGAGAGAGATGGAACACTATTCTCTCACCAGCTTGGTGTGATGCACCTGTCTGTCCATCCCCCACATATGCGTTGTCCTCCACTCCTGCGATCTCTAGGACCACCTCCTCCCAGGGGGTGAAGTGGGCTAATGATGGTGGCCCTGCTGCTGTTCTCTTTTATTGTGAGCTCTCTTTTCCTGCAATGAGGGAGACAAGTGGAGGTTGAGTGAGAATGAAGGAGTGAGTGTAGAGAATCCATAGCATAGATGCTTAGAAGGAGACAAAGATGGAGTGAGGTGGCAAGACCAAGGGCCCTCCCTGTGTGTTGTCAGTTGTTTTCATAGCATCAGAGTGATAGGGAGTGTGAGGGCTGCATATTCAAATAGTCAGGTGAATGTGACCATAGAGAGAGAGGGAATGGGTAAGGGTGCATGGATGTCAGTGTCAAGTGGTATGTGGAGGAAGAGATTGCTAAAGCTGAGTGCTTGTGAGGAAAGGCTATGGGGATCAGATTGAGAGTGATGCGAAATTCATACTCACTTTTCCAGTGCGCTGAAGGTCATGAAATCTCTTCCTGCACTGTATCCAGGTTCTGCGGGTAGCCGATAAGGATGTGACCTCCTCTGCCACTTGCAGCCACGCAGCCTTTGTCTGCTGGGGAGGTTTCTTCCTCCTTGATGAAGGGAAGAGCACCTCCTTGTGAGCTCTTGCTCCCTCCACTAAAGCCTGCAGGGCAACATCATCGAAACGGGGTGCAGACCTCGGTCTTTCTCTGGCTATTCTGCTTCCAGCTCAGTGTATCAGCAAATGTCAGAAAGTTGGCAGTCTGCAGAAGAAGCAAGGCTCCTTGCAGACCTTAAATGCAGTAGCAATGATGACGTCATCGGAGGCGACTTTCAGACGGGAGAAACTCATTTGCCATGGGTTCCCACACACTGGAACTCAATTGGGCAATTTAGTTAAAATAGCATCAATCTCCCACATCGAATTAGATTCGTGTGGATAACACGAAATGCGGATTACACGACACCAACCTGCACCTGAATGAAAATCCAGCCCAAAATGTCTGCAAAAAACCAGTAAAGCCAATATTAAGAATTGAATGAAAGCATTTTGTAGAAATGACATCAAACAGAAATTATAGCTGTCATTGATTTTATGATGGTTTTTGGAACACCTAAAGGTAGAGAAATAATTATGCATGCAATAGTTGAATTGATAGTAAGTTAGAAAGCATTCGAAAGAGGTATCAATAAAGACAAATAGCTGACATCAGCAGAGAATATCAAAGAAGAAACCACTGCCAAAAGGTTATAAAAATAAGACCTTTTTAACAGAAAGTCAGAACACGCTGAACAGGCAAAGCGTTTCTCAACTCTTCAAAGGCATCTCTGTAAGTCTTTAACTGTGAGTCTCAGGAAGTCAAAGTGATTGATTTTGGTGGATGTTCTGGATTTAGAAATAAGTAAGAAATAAGAAATATAATGAAGTAAAGATTTGAGAATAAGGATCTCTGAGAAATAAGAAATGTAAGCTAATTGTATTTTGAATTATTAATGTTGCGACTGATTCAACAGATGTTAACTGAAGGTATGCTCTTAAATAAAACTATAAGGGGGAAAAATTCAGTCTCACCCCGTTTGGGGTGCCATTAGCGGCCATGTGCAAAGTTTAGCACTTGGTGCTAATTATCGTTTCTGACAGCAAACTTGGCTTTTATCACCCCTGGAGATGATTGGAGCGCTAAATCAGACGCTTCACACGTGTCTTAAGGCGCAAGGGCCGAGGAACGAGACGCTACCTCAGAGTGCTGGTGACGCTCATGTGATGTCAGTCAGCAACGGAACACAGACACACTGGCGCCGGCCAGTTCTTAAAGGGGAGGTCTGACGAAAGGTCATCGACCTGAAATGTTAACTCTGTTTCTCTCTTCACAGATGCTGCTTGACCTGCTGAGTTTCTCCAGTATTTTTCTGTTTTTATCTTAAAGGGGAGGTTTGATTTTGCACTCCATCCACATCCTGCTCATTGCAGCCTTGAATCTCGGCCTGGAGAGACCTGTACATCAAATCTGCTGGAAAGAACAATGGAGAGACTCAGGGAAAGAGCTCAGAGTGCAGCCCCCACAGTCTCTTCTAAATAGATACAAGGAAGGGCAAATCAAAATGAACCTGCAAATTGCTACTCAGTACCCAAAACTCCTTCACACAGTGTTGAATCTCTCCAGAAGTCTCTCTCTCTCAGAATGCGTGGTGCAAAAATGTCACCAACAAAAAAAGGCAGTAAGCAGTCACTTTTAAATAGCGCTACCCCAGTCCCTTCCTGACTGCAAAGCGCTCCCCTCAACCTGTCGCTGCTAGCGGCAGATGGTAAGGCAGGGGGCACCACTCAATATCCAGCCCGGGGCGCTACCAGGGCGTTGCGCACTCGACTGACGTCACGATCTGCCGGCGCAGGAGATCATGACGGTAGTGTTTAGCGCCGCCGCAAAATGTCTAGTTAATTTCGCGAGTGGCGCAAACATCGCCGCGCCCGGGCGCTAGTTGCTTTGCGCCCCATTAGCGCCCTCTTAAGGTGCTAATGGGAGGTGCAAACAACTGAATTTTTCCCCCTATATTTTTAGAATTGTCTCAAAGAGTAATTCTGTATAAACTCACAAACCCACATTTCTGTACACTCTTTTGTAAGGAGTTGCAGAATTCTGGGGGGTGTTCCGGACCCTCATAATATCCGGAAGGTTACAGTCTAGTTCAACTTAATAAAAGTACTATCTGGAGGATAGTAACATCTTCAGTCGTTCCGTTCCTTTAGGGAGAGATAGCCTGAACTTTTAGACCCATTTAAGCATCTTATGGAATTTGGCTATCTCTAACTTAAGTTGAAGGTGAACGTCTGGGGAATACGCCTGATCTGGGGTAGCCCAGAAGGGCTTGGACTGTAATTATCCCTTCAGACCACTAACCTCTGTGTCAAAATGTGCTTCCCAATTTCACTTCTGGCTAGTTCTAATTTTAAGATTGTGCCCCCTTGTTCTGGACTCCCAAGTCAGAGGAAATAGCTTCTCTGTGTCTACTCTGTCGAATCCCTTTATAAATACCTCAATTAGATCACCTTCTAAATTCAAGGGAATACCAGCTACGTTTATGCAGCCTGTCCTCATAATTTAATCCTGTTATCATTCTGGTGAGTCTGTGCTGCACCTCTTCCAAGGCCAATATATCTTTCCTGAGGTGGGGTGCCCAAAACTGAACGCAGTGCTGCAGATGGTGTCTGACCAAGACTTTGTACAACTGAAGCATCACTTCCTTACTTTTGAATTTTAACCTTCTTGAGATAAAGGCCAACATTTTCTTAGCCTTTTTGATTATGTTTTTTTTCCTGGGCACGAGGTTTAGTGAATTGTGTCCTCCACAGCTCCTAGTCTCTCACCGTTACCAAACTATTCAATTTATTTTTCTCAGATCCAAAGTGGATGACCTCAATGCAGCAATCAGTCAGCAAGCAACAGAATTTTCAACTCAGATTATGTGCTTCAACCTTTTGCATGTTGAATCATGAATCAAGAATTTTCATGGTGTGTGTTCAGCTTTTATCCCAAGCAGAGAAGAGGTACAAGGCACAAGGCAAGGCTTGGCAAGACTGCAGGTATCAGCCTTGGCTCAGTGATAGCCTCTGAGTCAGAAATGTATGGGATCAAGTCCCACTCCAGAGACTTGAGCACATAATCTACGCTGACACACCAGTGCAGTACTGAAGGAGTGCTGCATTGCAGGAGGTGCTGTCTTTCAGATGAGATGCTAAACCACCTCCCTTCTCAGGTGGACATAAAAGATCCCATGGCACTACATGGCCAGCATTTATCCCTCAGCTAACACCAACAGCAAAGAAACTGTCCAGTGTTCAGGAGGCTGCGTTGATGCCCAGTGGGAGCCTCATGATAGGACACGGAAAAAAATTGATGCTAGATGTTTTTCTTCTGGCTTTACCCTGCCAAGCATTTTGCCCATATAAAATGGGCATTTAACTGTGGCGCATCGTTTGATATCTCAAAGCTGCTTCCTCTTTGATCCCAGGTCCATAGTATCTGGGAGACTGAATTGACTCAGTGGGCAACCTCCATCCAGGCAGCTTGCACTTAGATTTTCATACTCCAAAGAGGACCACCTCCTTAGCTCCAACTCCTTCAACAGGACCTCTGAGGCCTTAATATCGAACAGCAGCTTGACACATATCTCCGTATAGCTATTTGCAAGTAACATATCTCCCAACAGCACCAGTTCCTCAGCAACAGACAATTCTTTGCCTGACTAAAGAATCCCCACATCTTTAGGAAAAACAGCAGCCCTTTAAGAGCTACTGGCTCCCCAAATTTTATGTCCCCTAGCCAATCATGCATTTGGCCAGGCTACCAATTCTCCATGTTCAGAGGACCTACTTTAATTAGGAGTAGGGGTTAGCCTCAGTGGGTCCTCACTATGTGCAAACTGCATCTCAATCAGACTGTTCACTCATGGGCAACCTCAGGGCAACTACGTTTAAGCTGTCTGCTTTCTTAAGCAGATGCTACTTCTAACTTGCAGTCTTTAATCTTTGGCTTTGATTGCTGTGATCCAAACTAAAGGATGTTCCTGGTAATGGCAGTTCCAATTGAGGTTTGAATTATGCTCATCCCAAATGCTAACAAAGGTGGAATACATGTTCTACAATGAGCTGTTATCAAGTCCTGGCACATTACGTACATATATAGACAACAAGTCTAATTTATATGACAAAGTGAAATTATTTGCACTGTATACTCTGTTCCCCGTGAGGCCAACAAACAGATGTGGGTCAGCCAGAACATTAGAGGCAGATGTGTTCCGATTGGGAGATACTGTCCCTCTGGAGCTTCAATGTAGTGTTGTACTCAGTACGGAGCGGTGGTAAGACAGAATGACCAGGATACTCTCAGCTGAACTTAAAAGAATCAACATCACCCAGCCTTTCACACCAGTGAACGAAGAAAAGTAACATTCCATCAAAGAGAAAAGTTCGCATTTGTACAGCAGTCTCTTAGAAACATCTTAAATTGCTTCATTCTACACAAATTACTTTGAGGTGCAATGACTTGTGATGTAGACAAGTGTGGCAGCCATTTTGTACGCAGCAAGAGCATACAAACCGCAACCAGGTGAATGTTCTATTTTTGGTTGTATTGCCACTGTGATGTCTGCTATTGCTGGTTTGTGTGTAACTGACCTATTACAGTACTGAGCTAGTTGGTGTTACTGGGTTGTTTGTATCTTTAACTGGATGAGTCAGAATGCACAACAGTAAATTATAATGGAAGCTGCTTATATAAAGCTGTCAGCTGCACTGATATCCCTCACCAATGATGGCGCTGTAGCACCTTAATTTTGCATCTCCCAGCTCCTCAGTCTGAACTCCTATGCTCCAACCAATTTTATTTCTCTGCTTCTCAAATTGCTGTAAGTTTTGCTATTTAACTATTAAATAATATAAAGGTCAAAATATATCACAGAAAACTAGGGACAGAACATCTAACTTTAAAATGGAGACTGCATTTGTATATATTTTATATTATATATCTATCTATATTGTGTTAAAACTCTCAAGTCTGTGTGCCCAGGTTCAATTAACTCACTGCCCGATAACCCTGCTGACCTTTGATCTTGATTCAGCATGTGTGGCACCACAGGAGATAGGCGAGCAGATAAGAAAAACATTCAAATATGTCTCGACCTTCTTGTGGTCTCAACATAAATGCTCCCTGCGCAATTTATGGCAGGGAGGGGAGGGTGGGGGGTCAGTAAGCTGGGCTTTGAGGCATTACAGCTCAGTACTCAAGTGGTGCAAGTCCAAGGATTACCAAGGATTACCAGGAAGATGAGAGCTGTGATAAAGAGACCAACAGAGACCAGTGAACATTAGAAGGGCAGTTGGAGGGTGGCTTGAATGGTAAATTAAATATACGCATTCATTTTATGGGATCCTGTCTATAAAGATAACATTGAGCCTAATCTATAGTATTCCTTAAATAAACTTTTGTGGCATTTAAAGGGGTAGGTTTTGCTTACATTTTAGCATCAAGGACAGCTGGCATATATATAGCCTTTAAGGTAGCATTATCAAACAAATTTTGACACGAGCCACATAAAGAGATATTAGGACAGGTGACCAAATGTTTGGTCAAAGAGGTAGGATTTAAGTAGCATCTTAAAAGGAGGAGTGAGAGGTAGAGTGGTGGAGAGGTTTAGGGAGGGAATTCCAGAACTTCGGGCCTAGACAGCTGAAGGCACGATCGAGAATGGTGGAGCGAGGGAAGTCGTGGATGTGCAAGAGGCCAGAATTGAAGGAGTGCAGAGATCTTGGAGAGTTGTATGGCTGGAGGAGGGTACAGAGATAAGGAGGGGCAAAGCTATCGAGGGATTTGAACACAAGGGCCTAGAAATTGAGTGGGGTTAGCGCCCAATTAGCGGCGCTGGAGGGCATTGCGCTGGAATTATAGCCATTTCTGAAATTGACTTGGGCCTTACCATCGGCGTTAGCCGGTAGCGCTGCGCCGGCACCGATGACGTCATCGGTGTGCGCAGCGTCCCGGTTGCCGTGGTAACCCGGCCCCAAGCCCAAATTCAGTTGCGCCCACCTCGCCCGTGGCAGGCGCAACCAACGATTGTGGAAAGGGTTCTTACACGCCTTTGCGCCGGCGCATAAAGGTGGAGCGGCCGCCTGCCCGCACCTCCCTTCCCGGACTCCTGCATCACCCCCCCCGCGGCCCTGATGTGTGTGTGCTACGAGCCCGGCACTTCCCCGAGGTGCCGGGCTCAGATGTCGGGGGAATCCGCCGGTCAGTTGTCGGCTGCAGGCAGCTCCTCCTTAACAGAAGGAGGAGGCCTGCAGTTCCCCAGCCTGCCGCACCGCATCGGGTGCCGCAGCGGGGGATTAGCGCCGGAAAACCCAATTGAACGCCCGTTTTGAGGCGCTAAAACCCTCCTTTAGCGCCCACCGCCGTCTGGGCCCGGCGCAACCGAATTTTCGTCGGACGCTGCCGCATTAACGCTGGCGCAAAATTTCTGGCGCTACAGCCCTGGCGAACCCACAACCCAATTTCTAGGCCAAGGATAACAAACTTAAAATTGAGGCGTTGCTGGACCGGGAGCCGATATAGCTCAGTGAGCATCCCTGAACCATTAGCCACTGTTATCTCCAAAAACACACCATCACAGTCCAATCTCATTTAGAAAGTGCTGCTTCACTGCTCTTGATTCGCCCCATTCAAGATGAAGATCCATAATATCGATCCAAGTGAAGTGATCAGCTTGGGAAGCTGGAATAACTCCTGGCCCTTCTGCATATATTATAAGCAAAGTTTTCTTAAGTCCGGTCAGTCCCACAGAGCAAATCAAAGTGGTGCCGTGTTTCTCAACATCCACATTGCGATCATTGCATTTGACTGACAGGCAACAACGTCAATATGATGTAGAAGACAATAATAGCCAAGGTCTTCGAGTAAGATATGATGCGCCTGGAGGTTTAGTGTGAAATCATCATGATAATGTGAAGAGGCGTTCTTACTGGGGTGGGGGTGGTACAAAGCATCAGAGTGGCATCACGCCACACCGCAGAATGGAGAGGATACAGGATCATGCTCTTCACCCACAGCGCAATGAGTTCCCAATCTCAGCTGTACCACCAGGAGGTGCCGCTGATTACACTCTCGCAACACCCTCCCGTCCCCACCGAGCAGCATTGGTGGAAATCTGGAGAAAGCTCGGCCACCCGCACATATGTAGGGTACAGAGAGACAATTGGGGAAGGAAGCAATGCATAAAAAATGCCTGAGAAAGGAAGTCTGACGAGCAGGATTTCTATAGATGGTGCATGACACGACAAACTATCCTGCAAAATATTATTAGCTTCAATGGGAACTGGTTGATGCAGCAGGTTGACCAACTGCTCTTTCATCTCTCGGAGGCTCACATTTGAATGAAGTCCAGGCTGATGGGATGAAGTCTCCTCCATCTGCTGCCTCTTAGAGTCCAAAGTGGAATGAGTTCGGACAGTTACAAGCTGGGCCCAACTGAACATGTCTCGCAGTACAAATCTGCCCCATGTTGCCAATCTCACTCAGCAACTACAGCAATAGCTGTTGTGGGAAGTGGTAAATATCACACTGGTGGCAGTAGGGCAGGGGTATCAAACCTGCAACCTCAGGGCTACACATGACCCTTGAACTTGGCAGTCTGACCCTTGAAGCCCTTGAACTCGATCCCATTTGCATTTCATATTTTTCATTTAGATGCTTCGTCGGCTTGAAAATTTAGAAAAGGGCTGTTTTCAGTCCAGGTCCCAAATCAGAGCTCAGGTTTAGTATTAGCAACTTGGAATGTGGACTTATACTTTGTGTATATGACTCAGGGCTCTGTGGTACAACCAATGCAGCCCACAAAAGAGAAAGAACTTGCATTTATATAGCACCTTGTTACATCCTCAGGATGACCATAAGTCACCGTTGTTCACGGGCAAATAACAACCGTTATGCAGCAACCACAAACTGATAGTGAATCAATGATGAGAAGACAGGTTTTTGGTGGTGTTGGTTGAGGGAGGAATGTTGATCCAGACACTAGGAAAACTCCCTGCTCTTCATCCAATGGTGCCACGAGATCTTTTATATCTGCCTGGAGAGGGAGACGGGGGCCTCAGTTTAATGCTTCGTCTGACACTGCACTCCATCACTAAAGTGTCAGTCTGGATTATGTGCTCAAGTCCTGGAGCGGGGCTTGAGCCCACGGCCTTGGGATTCAGAGGTGTGGGTGCTGCCACTGAGTCAAGCTGACGCGCCATGTTAAACAGTGACAACTTTTAATTTTGAAGCAATCAGATAAAAACATTGAACAAACACACCGTCAACAAATCTTTCATGTTTTTGTATTCCATCACACAATCATTCAAATTCCAGATGTAAGGCACGGTCCGAAGTAGCATACATAAATTACATTCAAATGAAAATGCTGCACTTTTCTGTTACCCTTGGCATTTTAGTGCATTCATGTTGGCAATGAGTGGGCCATGTAACCACCCACACAATAGATTTAGATTCAACACTGAAGTGCTACAAAATATCTTCCCTCTGTACTCGAGCTGCAGCCAAAATCTGACCCTAGGAAAGAAAGGGTGTATGAGTGTCTCGGGGCAGAGGCTAATCCCTCGCTCACCCAGTGTCCACAGATGTGAACTTTTGCCCAAATTCTTGTCATATCTCTCCTACCCTAACTCCCAGAGACTAGAGTCAATTGTACTGCTCTTACTGTAACCCCGGCTGACAGTGACACACTTCGAAAGATAAATAGGCTGAATTAGTATATTAGAATGACGATCGGTTATGATGCTATGGCCTAGAAATTCAGTCGCGTTTGCGCCCACTTATGGGCTATAGAGTGGTTTGCGCCGGAAGTTTTTTCGCGCCCGAAATTCAGTTGGTCCGTAACATCGACGTTAGCCGGTAGCGCTGCGCCGGCACCGATGACGTCATCGGTGCGCGCAGCGCCCCGGTTCCAATGCAATTCCGGTCCGACCACCAAATTCAGTTGCGGCCGCCTCTCCTGTGGCGGCCGCAAACAGCGTTTGCAAAACGGTGCCTTGCAGCTCCGAGAGGCCGGCGCATCAAGGTGGCGGGGCGGCCGGCCGCTTTCCCGGCGGCCGCCTGGCCGCACCTCCCTCCCCGGACTCCTGCACCACCCCCCCACGGCATTGGTGTGTCACTCCCGCGAGCCCGGCACTTCTCCGTGGTGCCGGGCTCATTTGCCGGGTGAATCCAGCGGCGATCTCACGGCTGCAGGCAGCTCCTCCTTAAGAGAAGGAGGAGGCCTGCAGTACCCCAGCCTGCCGCACCGCATCGGGTGCCGCAGCGGCAGCTGGACGCCTGAAACTGACATTCTTCGCCCCAAACGAGGCGGCCAAACCCTCCAATAGCGCCCGCCTCCGTGTTGGGGCGGCGCAACTGAATTTCAGGCGGGCGCTACGGGAATCCGGCCGAGCGCTAAATTTCGGGCGCTAAAGACCTGGCGGGGCTATACCTAATTTCTAGGCCTATACCTTTTAATGTCAATGCTGGATTACACTGCACTTAAAAATCTCAAATACATATCGACAGTTGAGGGGAAATATTCAGTGGCGCCCCTTTGGGGCACTAACTTCACCGGGGTGCTAGCAACCCAAAAACATTAGCATCCCTGCGCCGTAAATTCAGTGGTAGTGCCCCAAGCAGGAGGCGGGACACTACTGGAAGCACTCCCCTTCCTTCCTGAGGTGCTACAAGTAAATATTGCGGCGCTACGTGCAACAGCACCATGCATGTCGGCACGTAGCGCTGCGTTATTGCAGGTCTCCCTTCACTGATTAAAGGGGAGAGGCCTATCACTGTGCACACCGGGGCCCTGCTGGACCACCAGGGAGCAGGGTGCTGGGAAAAGAGCCTGGCACTCAAGAGGAGTGCCGGGCTGAGTGATCACGGCCGGCACCCCGAATGAAAGAGGGGAAGGGGGCAGGTGCTGGCAGGCGGCCAGAAAACAAAATGGCCGCCCGATGCCTGCCCCTTTAAATACCGCCGATGCAGCTGCACAAACGCCACCCTCACCCTGTCGGACATATCGGCCTAGAAATTCAGTATAGCCACTTTTGGGGCGGTAAAGTCGGGCGGGCGCTAAAGTTAGCGCCCGCTGCAAAGTGGAGGCCACTTCGCCGAAATTCAGTAGCTTTGGCCAAGGAGTTTGGGCGAGCGCTGAAACTGGCATTGCACTCCTATCTTTAGGCGCTAAGCCGGCGGTGCGGACTGATAGCGCCGAGGCCGGGCGCAGCGCAGGTGCGGTCATGTTTTGATTGACAGCAGACACCCTGACGCCGGCCAGCTCTTAAAGGGGGAAGGGTCGACTTTGTCTGCAGCCACGCCCTGGATAGTGGAGCCCTGCAGCTAGGCCTGAACACTGCTGGTGGACCCAAATAGCGCCTCAAGCCATGCAGAAGGCCCGTGAACGAGCGCAGCGCTTCTCAGAGCATGCTTTGAGGGTGCTGCTTAGGGGGTTGGAAAAGAACAGAGAGATCTTGTGCCCGGACAGTGGCAAGAAGGCTCCCAGGAGGCAGTACAGGAGAGCCTGGAGGGAAATCGCCCTGAGGGTGTCAGCCAACAGCGATGTCCCCAGGACTGCTGACCAATGCCGCAAGAAGTTCAACGACCTCAGTCGGTTGGTCAGGGTGAGTACCCTTTCCAGTGTCCTCCTCATCCTTGCATGTGCACCTCACATTATGGGCAAAGGGACCTCAAAGGCCTAATGGCCAGCCCTCCTCCCGCAGCGATGGCACTGGCATGATCATCAATAGCACTCTCTGCACTTAACACACTGGCCAAGCTATTCGACCATGGGAGGCAGTGCACACAACAACAGGGCACCACACTGGCCAAGCTATTCGACCATGGGAGGCAGTGCACACAACAACAGGGCACCACACTGTACTTAGAGGCCGTCCTTTCTCTTGCAGGCCAAGCTGGCGCGGAATTTGAAGAGCCAGACTGTCACCGGGGGAGGCCGTCCCCAGTTCCAGCAGCTCAGTCAGCTGGAGGAGAGCGTGGCTCGACTCGTGCGTGGCCGGGTGACTGGCCCCGTTGCTATTGGAGATGCCGACCCTGTGCTGGGACCCAATGGTAAGGACATGACCGTTTGTACCTCTCTGGTTCCCCTTGCGCTTCAGATCTAGATCCTTTGCCACTGTCCCACCAATGCGCATAATGGCACCACTCATGCCTCCCTCGCTGATGCCCTGTCCTCACGCTAAAGCTACTCTTGTACCTTCCTGGTTTCAGCTGGTGAGGAGGAGGTCCCTGAAGCTGAGAGTGCCAGTCCCTCGGAAGAGGAGGATGACGAGGACCAAGAGGAAGGCGGCACATCGGGGGAACCCTCATCCGCGCCAGGGGGTGGCAATGGAGGGGAGACGTCTTGCCTGGAGGAGAGCCAGGGGGAAGTGTTGCAGGGGGGTGTAGCTCCTGGGCCCAGTGGCGTCCAGGCACGCGGGAAGGGTCGGCCAGCACGGCTGCCTTCTCCCCAGAGGGGGGGAAGTGTTGCAGGGGGGGGCAGTTGCTGGGCCCAGTGGCATCCAGGCACACGGGAAGGGTCGGGCAGCACGGCGGCCTTCTCCCCAGAGGGGGGAAGTGTTGCAGGGGAGGGCAGTTGCTGGGCCCAGTGGCGTCCAGGCACGCGGGAAGGGTCGGGCAGCACGGCGACCTTCTCCCCAGAGGGGGGAAGTGTTGCAGGGGAGGGCAGTTGCTGGGCCCAGTGGCGTCCAGGCACGCGAGAAGGGTCGGGCAGCTAGGCGGCCTTCTCCCCAGAGGGAGAGTCCGCCCTCCAGTCCGGAGACGGTCCTCGCCCAGGAGGTGCGCCTCCTTGATGAAATGTCCGCGGCTTCGGAGCGGCACCACAACGAGTTCATGGGGGTTGTGGGACAGTTGCCTCAGGCCATTGAGTCCCTGGCTCATAGTGTGGCCAATTTCGGTGACTCACAGGCCAGGGGTGTCGAGCAACTCGCGGCAGCACAGACCAGGAGTGTCGAGCAACTCGCGGCAGCACAGGACGCGAGTCGCCAGTTCATGAGTGGTGCCGTCCAGACACTGGCTGATCTGATGCTGGCACAGACCAGGGCAGTTCGCGCACTCACTTCTGCCACACTCGCTGTGTCACGGAAGCATCGCCAGGGCACCCGCCGCCCTGCTGCAGCACAGCGGTCTGGCTTTCACCAGATTGCAGCGCTTGCTGCAGTGCCAGGCCGGCCGAGTGCCAGTGTCTCTGGCGACCAGCGAGCGCCTGGCATCAGCCAGCTTGCCCCCATTGCTGCAGTTGCCACTGCCACTCCCCCAGCCAAGGTGCGACGAGCTGCTGGAGAGACTGATGCTGGCCAGCCACAGCTGCAGCAGTCAGCAGCCCGCCCCTCCAGGGCCGGACCTCGTCTAGGCCGACCCCCAAGGGCATCTGCCGTCACGCATTGTGCCTCTCAGGAGCCTTCCCCCAGCCTTGCAACACCCACAGGGCCCAGGTTGAGGTGGAGCAACAGGTCGGGCAGGGGCCGGAGAAGCCTGCACAAGGACTCGCCCTCTCGGCACACCAAGTAGAGTGTGTTGCCAACTGTTTTTTTTATATGGGGGTGATTGTGTTCTGGAGGGGGGGGGCTTATTTTGGTAAGGCCGAAGATGAAGGCAAATGTTGTTTTATATGGGGGTGTTTGTGTTCTGGAGGCGGGGGGGGCTTATTTTGGTAAGGCCGAGGATGAAGGCCAATTGGAAGGACAATTTTTGTTATTCCTCCCCAGGTTGTGGGAGTGAGATATGTTTTTGACTGTTTTTTGGGGGTCTTGTCTGTTTTTCTGTTTCATGTGGGAAGGGCCCTGAGTTTGTTAAATAAAGCTTTTTATTTATTCAGCTTGTCCAGGTGTCATGTTTCAAGTGGTTGTTGCGTTAACCGGCTGAGGGCTTGCGGAGCGGCTGCATTCAGGTGCGTTCATTGCCACAAGCCATTCCCTGACAGGGGGCCTAGAAGTGTCATTCAATAAGCTGCCGGCGGACGGCCCTTGGACCTTGTGGCTCCCTCCTGGGCTGGTACTCCTCCTCCTCCTCCTCATGGTCCTCCTGCTCATCCTCCTGAGGTGGTGGTCCAACGCGAGGTGGCAGTGCCTGAGTCCTGCGGATAGCCAGGTTGTGCAGCATGCAGCAAACGATGATGAACTGGGAGACTCTATCCGGCGAATACTGTAGAGATCCGCCGGAACGATCCAGGCAGCGGAACCGTTGCTTGAGGATGCCAATCGTTTGCTCTATGATGTTCCTTGTGGCTTGATGGCTTTCATTGTATGCCTCCTCCGCAGGGGTCCTGGGCGCGCGGAGCGGGGTCATGAGCCATGTACACAAAGGGTAGCCCTTGTCCCCAATAAGCCATCCCCTTGGTGGAGGCTGTGCCTCGAACATGTCAGCCACAGTAGTCTGGCGCAGGATAAATGCATCGTGGCTGCTTCCTGGAAAGCGGGCATTGACAGCTAGGATGCGCTGCCTGTGGTCACACACCAGCTGTACATTGAGGGAATGGTAGCCCTTCCGGTTGCGGTAATCCTCGGCATTGGCGATAGGTGCCCGCATAGCCACATGCGTGCAGTCAATGGCGCCCTGCACCATGGGGAAGTCGGCGATCCTGGCAAATCCGACTGCACGCTGCTCCTGCCTCTCTAGGGTCATGGGGAAGGAGATGAATTGGTGTCTCCTTGCGAAAAGGGCATCTGTGACCTGCCGGATGCAGCGATGCACGGCAAACTGGGAGATGTTCGCTATGTCCCCAGCAGCGGCTTGGAAGGAGCCGCTTGCATAAAAGTTCAGAGCCACCGTGACCTTCACTTCCACCGACAAAGACGTCCTGCACATCAGCTGTGGATGCAGATCTCTGTGAAGCAGCTGGCAGATCTCTGCAACCACCTCCCTTCTGAAGCGCAGCCTCTTAACACAATGCGCGGCAGTCACGGTGAGATAGGACACCTGCTGCCGGTATTCCCTGAGTGGGTAAGGCCTACGTTGCCGATGCCTGATGGCCCCTCTGCGTCTAGGCATGGCTGGCCATCTCACACAGCGTCTGCGAGCCCTTCGCACATAATGCTGGAACTGAGGGTTGGAACCCCATGCAGCCCCCATAATAAACTTGCAAACAGTGAAATCACAAGAGTCTAATTTCCAAGCTCTGGCCAGAAGCCAAAAATACCTCTCCTATGTTGTCCCAAATCAGTAAGGTCTGTTCCTTGGTCTCTGTCCAGAAATCCAAAGCACTAAAGTCATTGCAGCAAAATGGCTGGCCTTTATAGTTCAGTCTAAGTGCCCTTTAATTAGCGCTCCCCGAGGCCCGCAGGGCCTCTGCTGCGTTCCAGTTCACAGTTCTTAACAGCGCCACGCCCACATTGGGCGGGCGCCACTGAATTTCCAGTTTGGGGCGCACAAACAGCGTTGCACGACGAAATGGCGTCATAAGCTGCGTGCGCAGCTGAGCGGGCGCAAACACTTTGCGCCGGCGCTAAATGTCAACTGAAGTTGGGCGTAGGTGCAGATCGGACTGCGCCCGGGCGCTAAGTGCCTAGCGCTGGAAATCTACCCCTCTTAAGGCGTTAACGGCTGGCGAACGCTACTGAATTTCTAGGCCATCGTCTGGTGATAGGTCAGGGGGCGCAGTCGAAGTTTGCAGCCGGGGTGCAAGCGGGGCGCTGCGCATGGTGATGACGTCATCGCTGGAGCCGTGGGGCGCTACCGGCTACCGCCACCGCCAACCTCTCGCTGAGTCAGAGGGATGACTGAAGAAACTTTCAGCCTTGATAAGAGGTGACCTTATAGAAGTATATAAGATAGCAAATAGAACGGAAAAGGTAGATCTGGAGCATTGCCTCAAACTAAAGTGTGGGATTAGGGCAAAGGAGGCACGGAATCAAATGAACAAAGGCAGATTTTAGGATTGATAGCAGGGAGCTCTTTACAGGTAGACAGTGATATTCACAGGGAATGGAATTCTTGGTGGAGCAGTAGAGTCAAATAGCTGGAATCATTTAAATGGTTGTATGCCATGATATTATGGGGGAGGGGGGGAAGCGGAGGGGGAGCTATGAAGTCTTTCTGCATAGATTAGCTAAACTGAGTTGAATGGCCTCCCTCAAATATTGTGAATTAATGGCTATTAAGGTTACATGTCTAAATTGTATCTAGGAAATTATAGCCACGGAGGACACTAACTGAAGAGTCACTTTCACCTTTCCCAAAAGCATGATGGTACTTCATGCTTCTCTCAGATTACATGGCTGCCGGGGGTCGGGGGGAGAGGGGTGCAAGTGTTTAGTCATGATGCTCCAGCCATCATGAGTGTTAGATCCGTGTGTTAATGGAGACACGGAATGCAGGAGTTGATTTAACAAGTGTTTACTGAACAAAGTCTGGAGGTGAACTAACTACACAAGTTGCTATACAGGCTTATATACCCGAGTGGTCACTACTGGTACTACAGTACACAGGGGCTTCAAAAACATAGTTCCTCTTAAAGGTACATACACTACAATTCCTCCCTTTTTAGATAAATAGTACATAACATTTTAAGGAATCATTAAATAACATTTTTACAAGAACAATAATCTACACATTTGCTGAAGTTAATCAATTACAAATTCAGTCTCTCTGGAGGCTTCCTGACTCGGTCCGGATAACGCCTCGGTGGTGTAGTAGGTTTCGGTGGTGTAGTAGGTTCTTTTGGCAAGGTCGATTCGGCTTCAATGCCAGTGTCGGATTCACCTGGTTCCAGTATCACCGGATCGGAGGTAGATACTATGGGTATCTTTGCTTCATCACTAGGTGTATAGAGTTGTGGTGTAGGTTGTCCTTTTTCGGATGACTCTATGATCTGGTCAGCATGGCGCCTTATTATGCTTTCTCCAATGTCCATGGTATACATCAGCGGTCCTAGTCATGTGCAAATAGTTCCAGGCTGCCATTTCTTGGTACGGTAATCCCGGGCCAAAACTGGTTGACCTATCTGGAAGGTTCTAGTTGGCCTTTCATTCATGCTTTGAAATTGCCGGTTCTCTACGTCCCTTCTGATGTTTGGATTGACCAAATCCAGCCGGCATCTTAGTCTTCTATTGAAAAACATCATGGTGGGGGTTTGGTTTGTAACCACATGTGTTGCATTCCTGTACGCAAACAAGAAGTTATCTACCGTATGTTGTAGATTTATGTCTTCATTACCCATGGCCTTTATGGCCTTCTTGAAGGTCTGGACAAACCTTTCAGCTAATCCATTGGTGGCGGGGTGGTATGGGGCGGATGTGTAGTGCTTAACCCCATTGTTTTTTAAGAACTTCCTGAATTCTTCAGATACAAATTGCGGTCCATTATCAGAACAGATCTGTTCAGGCAGCCCATTCCTGGTGAATATGGTCCTTAATACTGTGATGGTTTTTTCCGTGGTGGTGGAGGACATCTTTATTACCTCCGGCCACTTGGAGTGTGGATCCACCGCGATTAAGAACATTGAGTCCATAAATGGACCAGCAAAGTCGATATGTACCCTTTGCCATGGAGATGAGGGCCACTCCCATGGATGTAGAGGGGCTTGTGGTGGGGCGTTTTGGACCTTCTGGCATCCTAGACAGCTCTTGGTCATTTCTTCGATGTCTCCATCGATACCTGGCCACCACACAAACGCTTTGGCTAAGTTCTTCATTTTCACTCCACCCAGATGCCCCTCGTGAAGCTCCTTTAGCACTTTATCCTTGAGTTTGGGTGGAATCACTACTGTGGATCCACACATCAAGGTTCCTCGGCACACTGACAGCTGTTCTCTTCTTTGCGAGAATGCTGGCAACAGTGGTTCGCCATGTGCTGGCCATCCCTTCACCGTTAAATCGTAGACTCGTGAGAGAGTCGGGTCATTTCTCATTTCCTTTTCAATGGTAGAATTTGTCACCGGTAGACATTCCACTATGGTCGAGTGGAACATCTCCACTGGGTCTACAGTAGGTGCTTCTTCTACCGTTGGCAACGGTAGGCGCGATAACCCGTCAGCATTCCCATGCTGTTTTGTTCCTTTGTATTTTATGTCATATTGGTGTGCCCCTAGGAAAAGAGACCACCTCTGTAGCCTTTGCGCTGTCATAATGGGAACGCCCTTTTTAGGGTTGAATATGGAGATGAGGGGTTGATGGTCAGTCAACAAGGTAAATTTTTGTCCGTGTAGGTAATGGTTGAATTTCTTCACACCCCACACCAGGCTGAGTGGCTCCCTGTCGATCTGGGCATAGTTACGCTCAGCTGAGTTCAATGAGCATGACGCAAAAGCTATTGGCCGCTCCGAGCCATCAGGGAATTTATGCGATAATACCGCTCCCGCGCCGTAAGGGGATGCATCGCATGCCAGTCTGATTGGCAGTGATGGGTTGTAATGAGCCAACACTTCCCTGGACGTGATCAAGCCTTTGCATTTATGGAAGGCACGTTTACAGTCTTCGCTCCATTTCCAAACTACTCCCGTTTGTAGCAGTGCGTTAAGAGGGTGCAGAACCGTTGACAAGTTCGGTAAAAATTTATGATCGTAATTTATTAATCCCAGGAACGACCTTAATTGTGAGACATTTTCAGGCGCGGGGGCTTTTACGACCACTTCAATTTTTTCAGGTGACTTATGCAACCCTTCTTCGTTAATGACATGGCCACAATATGATATTTGTTTCTGGAAAAATTCGCACTTGGGGCGATTTGCTCATAGGCCCCGTTCTCTCAGCCTCGTGAGCACCTGCTCCAAGTTGGCAAGGTGCTCACTGTCGTTTTCTCCTGTTACAAGGATGTCGTCTAGGTAGCATTGAGTCCCCGGAATCCCTTGCAGGACTTGCTACATTGCTCTTTGCCAAATAGCCGGAGCTGATGCCACTCTGAAAACCAGTCGATTGTACTGGTAGAGGCCTTTGTGTGTGTTTATCATGAGATACTTTTTAGAGGCCTCCTCAACCTCCATCTGTAGATATGCCTGTGCTAAGTCAATTTTGGTGAAACGTTTCCCTCCGGATAGTGAGGCGAAAATATCTTCTATCCTCGGAAGAGGATACTGTACCGTGTGAAGAACCAGGTTTACAGTCACCTTGAAGTCCCCACAGATGCAAATTTTTCTCTGTTCTTCAGATTTATCATTATTCAACGTTTTCTTCATGACTGGGACGATGGGTGTTGCCCACTCGCTCCAATCTACCTTGGATAACACGCCTGCTTTTTCCAAATTCTCCAGCTCTGCCTCGACGGCTGGACGAATTGCGTATGGCACCGGTCATGCCTTAAAAAACTTGGGAATTGCCGCATCTTCCACTTTTATTGAGGTGGTGGCGCCTTTCAGGGTTCCTAGTTCCTGTTGAAACACTTCTTTGGCATTAGCCAAGATTTATTTTAATCGTCCAGGTATGACATCATCATCATTTTTTTTCTTACTGGTCACCGTCAGTGCCTGAATGGAGTGCCAGTCTAAACGTATTTTTCTGATTCATTCACGTCCCAACAACGGTGGACCACCATCTTGCAGAACATATAAATACAACTTCTGTATTTCCTTGCCGTTGTATACAACAGGCACCCTTATTTTCCCTCTGGGGTATACTTTCTGCCCTGTATATGTCTTCAAGATAATGGATGTGTCTTTCAAAGGTATATGCGGAAACAGCCGCTCGTAATCCTGTTGACTCATGATGGTCAGAGCTGATCCTGTATCTAGCTCCATTTTGACTGGGGACCCCGCTATCGTGAGGGTAACCCAAATGGTCTGGTAATCTTCTTTGGCAATTACATTATGTAATTTGAGACAGCTTAGTCTCTTGTTTCTGGAGTCGCTATCGCCCTTCTGGTCTTCGGAGCTACTGTCCATCATCATTTGTACCTTTCTGTACTTTTCCTTATTGACCTTTTTACTGTCAGCGGATTTTTTTCCAGATCTGCATACACGTGCAATGTGTCCCATCTTTCCGCATTGCCTGCATGATTTGTCCTTGAACCAGCAGTCCTTCTGGTCATGGGTGGATCTGCCGCAGCGATAACATCTCTCGAAACCCCGTGTCATTTCATGGGTGCCGAAGTCCTGTGGTTTTTGCTGTATCTCTGCAGCTCCTCTTGCTGCTGCTTTGTATGATACAGCCACACTGAAAGCCTTGTCCAGTGTCAAATCTTTCTCAGAAAGTAGTCTTTTCTGTGTTCCTTCGCTTAGGAGACCGCAGATGAATTTGCCTCATAGAGAATCTATCAGTCCTGCCCCGAATTGGCAGTGCTTTGACAGTTTTTGTAATTCGGTGAGGTAATCAGCGTTACTTTCATTCTGGTGCTGATTCCTCCTGAAGAATTTGAATCGTTCCGCTATCAGCAGCGGTGTTGGGTTTAAGTGCTCCTGTAAGGTATCAACAATCTCCTTAAAATTCTTGTCCATCGGTTTGGCTGGAGTGATCAAGTTTCGTAACAGCCCGTATGTCCTTGCGCCCATCAGATTTAGAAGTACCGATGCCTTTTTATCATCCGCTACTTCATTTGCCTTGCAATGTACCTCCACTCTTTCCACATATGTGGTCCAATCCTCTATATCACTATCGAAAGCAGTAATATTGCCAGTCTTCGGCATCCTGAAAATCCAAAATGGCGCCTCCCGTGCTTTTCCTTCTTCCCCGCTGAGTCAAGATGGCACCTCCCGCGCTTTCCCGCTGCTGCCAACGCTGTTCTCCACGGTTCCCGTTGTGACCTGCAGCTTTTCGCGGTATTTCTATTTTTTTTAAATTTATATCTTTTAAATAGTTTCTCCATTACTTGGAGAACCGTTCCCGTCGTGGAGTGGTCCCTCTGGGACTTTCCCCTCCCTCTGCTCAGTCCGAACGCCGACCTGCTTTGCAGCACCGGCCGCCTCCTGAGTGTTCCACCCTCTGTCTCTCTTTGCTTCTGCTTTCCGACTCGCTGCCCGGCCCCACTGCAGAGCCACCCGATCGAGCCCCAGCCCGCCGCAGCCTAGGAAGGATCAGTGCACTACCTGCCACCAGCCCGTTTAGCTGGTGAAACCACAGTTTTTTGTTTTTTTTTCTTCTTGCTTCTGGCTTCGACCTTCGTCTGAGGAATCGATCTCCTTGAGGTGCTGCCGAATTGCAGGTAAGTTCGTTTCTAACTCGTCGCCACTGTTAGATCCATGTGTTAATGGAGACACGGAATGCAGGAGTTGATTTAACAAGTGTTTACTGAACAAAGTCTGGAGGTGAACTAACTACACAAGACGCTATACAGGCTTATATAACCGAGTGGTCACTACTGGTACTACAGTACACAGGGGCTTCAAAAACATAGTTCTTCTTAAAGGTACATACACTACAATGAGTGTGGGCAGGTTTGATGGACCAGTTGGTCTTTACCTGCCCTTCAATTTCGTATGTTCATGTGTTCAACTTGTGTCATTAGCTGGGAGATTTCTTTTAATATAAGCAAAGGAAATTTTAATGCTTATAAAGAGAAAAGTACAATTAGCACCGAGCATGTGCCCTTGCAGGGTGGTTCTGTTACTGTGGGAAAGACATGAGTAGATATTCACAGCCATTGTCAGACATGCCATGCAGTCACTTCCTGAAGAATGACAAACTGCAGTCACCTTTAAAGTACCTTCTAGAAGATCAACACATGGAAATAGAAAAATCTGATTACAGTGAAACTGGGCCCAACAAGAAGGAGCAGAGTTTAGAACAACAGCTGGATTAGATTTATTTGCGACACAAACTATGTCACCAAAAGACAGAAAAGTCTTTCGAGTTCATGCCTAACTCAAGGACAGAATGACTGCCTGTCACTACAGCGATAGACCAGAACTCCAACATACATCCGGTAGCACATTTTGCTCTTATACCCTTAAGCTTGTAGAGTTTATATTGCTAGTTGCGTGCTTGTTATTTAGTACTTTCAAACAGCAGGACTTCGATTCTGTCATGCTGTGTTAAACTGTTCACAGCTAGGAGCTGTGTCACCTTAATCTTGGAGGTTGGGGTTTATTGTGCTGCTTATGACAGTGAAGCTAATTATAGTGTTACAGCACATCACTGGTGTAGTTAAATAAAGTAGCTCATTGGTAGTATAAAATGCGTGATGCTAAATCCTTATGGCTAGAAATTGGGTTGCTAACGGAATGCGAATGCCCTAGCGCCCAGGCGCAGTGCCACTAATGCCTCGCGCGAAATTCAGCAGGAGGTTAGCGGCGACGGTAGCCAGTGGCGCCCCATTTTGCTGCACCAGAGATGATGACATCATCGCTGTGTGCAGCGTCCCGTTTGCGCCACGGCTGCAAACCTTCCTTGCGCCCCCTGACCTATCACCGGGCGATATGTGCGACAGGATCAGGGGGCGGTTTTGCAGCGGTGGTAGCGGCGGCAGCGCAATTTAAAGGGCGGGTGTTGGGCAGCCATTTTTTTTTTGCCCGTCTGCCAGCATCGTTCAGCCTGGCATTTCTCTTGAATGCCGGGCTGTTTCCACGGCACCCAGCTCCCTGGCGGTCCAGCAGGCCTGCAATGATGCGGTGCTGCTGCACGTAGGGCCGCGACATTGAGTAGTAGCACCCCAAGAATGCTTCCAGTAGCGCTCCACCTCCTTCTTGGGGTGCTACTACTGACGCTAACTTTTTCAGGGTGCTAAAATTAGAACAAACACTTTAACTACACCTGAACACTTTTAAACTTCCTATTTTTGGAGGAGTTTTTTGTGATCTCATCAGTCCCATCAGTCCATTTTTTAAATAAATATCAACATTTATCTGGGAAATAAAAAGCAAAAATACTGCAAATCTGAAACAATAACAGAAAATTCCGGAAGCAAACAGCGTCTGCAGAGAAAAAAGACAGCTTAACGATTTAGACATAACCCTTCTTTCGAGCTCAGCAAACTCAGATCCCAGTGACTGGAGGCTCTTTGCTCATGCACAAAACTTCAACTGTCCTTGGCCAGGAAGTGACACACAGCTGGCAGTATAACTAAGCTCTGCTGGTCCCATCTTGCTTTAAATGGGTACTGGTACTGCATCGCATTTGATATTTTACACTGTTAATAAAGTATCTAAAATGATCAAAAATCTTGCGGCAGTGTGAATGTGGTGTGGTGGAGTCCCTTCGACCAATCAGATTGCAGAATTGGGGCCTGCCACCTTCTCAATGCACCCGCCCAATCACCAAGGCACTGAGCACGAAACCCATCAGCTGCTCCTGCCAGTGGCTCTTCTCGAATTGAGCGCCAGAGCCTCACCCAGATTCCCTGCTCTTGCTTTGTGCACTGATCTTTTCAAATTAGCGTGATCAGCTCCCAGAAAAATGCATTGTGGCGTACCGATCACAGAAAGGACACAATCCGCTTTTCGGTCCGTAGACTATAAATCAGGCGTCATGCCTTTAAGAAGGATCACACCTTTAAGAAACTCGATCTGCAACATAGTTAAGCCCAGAGCGGGGGAGGAGCAGTCGAAGCTGTGGACTGATGAAAGGCAGTCGGACTTGGTGTAGTCTCTGAAGCCATTTTTCTGTTCAACATGCAGTCTCAACAATTAAACCTTTTCTGTTGAACCTCTCTGAGTTCAGTATTTTTTGTTAGGAGCACGTAGACTCCTACAGCATCAGTGGGCTCTGTCTCCGCTCTGCCCAACATACAACGCGTGTGGGCCAAATGTTTCCTCCAGCCCTGACAATCTGGCCCGCAGAACCCGGGCAACTCAGCTCTCTTTGGCCTGTTCTTTTTCACTAGTTTGTCCTCTTTAACTGTGGTGGGCCTGAAGGTTTGGAAAGGGTTGTTGTCCCTTCAGTTGGTATATCCGAAGTGAGAGCATCAAGAAAAGTGGTCGGGTTTGAGCAAAATAGCCTGTCTGCTGGGCAGAAGTCAGTTTCCCAAACGAGAGACACTAACTCGGCACCAGCAACTCTCTGACCTGCACAGGCAAAACTTAAAGATCCGTAGAAGGTCAAGAATGTCTGACTGAGAACTCGAGGCATTAGAAAAAAATAGAATAACAGAAAAATCTCTATCGGCAGCTCGAGATAGTTACAGATTAATGGAGCCCTCATTTAAAGTGTTGTTTGTGACTCCAGGAACTACATGGCACGCACCCAAGTTTATTATATCTGCTGTACAGCAATTATAATAAACAAAATGCTTTATAGTACTTTATATTAATTAACTCTTCTCATATAGACACTAACATGCAAACGTACACAATACCACACACTATATAACAGACTCTATATAAATTATATAATGCTCTCTACTGAAGACTAATACACTATATTACATAAACATATGTACACCTTATTTGCACGTTTGTTTTATACTCTGCTGGTGTCGCTGCTCTCACTGTCAAATGTAATCTGAATGTGCTGAAGTTCTGGGGGCATGCCAGCTCGTTACTAGACAGGATATAAAAACAGCATTTAGACAGAAAGGTCTGTCACCTGAGTAATGGCTTTTAATGCATTTTTGGGTAAAAGCATCAGCATCAGCGGGGTTTGTGGCTGAACTGTGAACTTGTCACTTAATGAGGTGCAGTTTACCTGTCCAAAAGTCCGATGTAGATTTAATATGGAAAATCTGGGCCAAGGGGAAGGGACTGCATGGTCCAAAGCGCTAGACACTAGTTTTCACCCTTGGTACTTGGGCTGAGATCCCGCTCAGACTAATGGGATGCAAATTTCAATTTTCTCCTTACTGTGAGGTCCTGCAGGAAAGATGTTTGGTTCTCCAAAGCTCCTCAATCACGGCTGGCTGTGCTTCACTTGTTACCACACAAGGGAAATTAGGGCAGGGCGACCATTGTCTTGCCTGTTTGGCTGCACCTGCCAAGAAGACCAGGCTATATCGGTGGGTGTGGACAAACTTACCCGCGATTGACAATGGGAACCCGCCATCCCAGGGTTTGGGTCAGCAGAGGGCCAGACGCCAAACGGTGACATCTGCTGCCTTTAATTATACCCATCCCTTTCATTTGAACGGCACTCTATTTTCCTCTCCAACCAGTTTTGTCGTCTTTACCTCTACCCGGGTTTGCACCTGCAGTTATGAATTGTGCAATTTAGGTTAGACTGCAAAATTGAGTGCTACTAGCACTTGAGATTCTGGTGGGATATCAAATAGTTCAAATCAAAGTAGAGCTGATTTACACTTGAAGATAAAATTCACCCCCTTATTATGTATCTGGGCATACAATAACCTTGGAGTCATTGATACTGGGGAAGGGTGTCTGAAAAGGAAAATGCTCCATTCCCTGCATTAATATTCCTCATCTTGATGAGCACAAAATTCACAAAGTAAAGTAAAAAAGAGTTGGGGTACAATCTAGAGCTTGCCTTTATGCACGGGGCTACACTTCAAATAGTTAACGCTATCATCAGGACCATGCCAGCCATAAGTCTCTCCATCCACCACCACCCCAATCTATGGGGTCGATTTTTGTTCAGGTGCGGGGAATTGGCGGTTTCCCCGAATTTAGTGATTCCGAAACGATTGTAAATGGGTCTGTGAGATTGATGCAAATTTAACACAATTGGCCAATTGATTTCCAGCATGTGGGAAGCCCTGGCAATTGAGTATTCCCAGTCAGAAAGTCGCAGAATATGACGTCATCATTGCTGCTGCTTTTAATGTCCACAACAAGCCTTGCTTCCTCTGCAGGCTTCCAACCTTCAACATTAAGATGGCACAGGAGCCTGCAGGAGGAACGGCCAGCGGGAGGGCCAGATCTGCGTCCAAATTTGATGAGGCTTCACTACAGGCATTATTGGATGGTGCTAGGTCCTCTTCCCTTCTTTAGGGAGGAAGAGGCCTCCCAGCCAGACCAAGGCTGTGTGGCTGGAGGTGGCAGGTCAAGTCAACTCCTTGGGGCTAACACGAAAAACGTGGTTGCAGTAAGGGAAAAGATTCCATTACCTTTTTCGCACTGGAAAAATAAGTATTTTATGATGTTTCCATCACCCTCAATCTGATCCCCATTGCCTTTCCTCACAGGCTCGCCATCCCAGAGGACGCCCGCCAAAGGTGTCAAGACAGGAGCAGCAGGAAAGTGAGCAAGGGGCCTCCACATCTGCTGAAGCCACAGGGGAACCACTACGTAGGAGCATGTGTAAGAGGAAAATAAAGCACTAATAGTCACAAGGGTATTCACTTGGGTGAAATGTTGTGTTTATTTTTAAAATGCCATCAGTTGGTTATTGTAAATAAAATTTCTGATGGCAACTTCTGCAGTTGTGACGTGTGTCATTTCGCAAATGGGGCTGGAGGTCCTCTAATGCCAAGAGGGGAAGGAAAAAATGGCCTCCCATGCTTCTGGTAGGTGCTTCAGTTGAGGAAGTGCTGAGTGAGGGTGGCGAGAAGGGTCTCGCAGGAGGTCACACTGGAGATGGGTGTCAGGCTCCAAACTTCCACAGCTGTGGTTATGCCTTCTAAAAGTTGCCCCAGACCTGAGACAACAAAGTCCTGCCACCTGCAAATGATGACTGATCAAATATCCTCTTTAATGTTGGACCTGCAGCTGATAGTCAGCAAGCCAATAGTGTTCACGCCAGGTTTCACAGGCGTCATCCCCACCAAATGCGTTTTATGTGGGAAAAGGGTTAAACAGGCAAGGGCCTGTTAAAATGGGATTATAAAGGCCAATCAGTGCTGTTTAAGGGCCCTAAAGACCAGTCCCGCCTGTTGCAGGCAGGATTGATTCAGGTCAATCAGACACACCTAGGTTAAAATGGCGTGGAGGCGAGAACCAGGTGGGGGGGTCGCGCTCCCTAGGCTTTGCGATTTGAATCCCCCGCACGCCTAAAAGCCCGCCTCACGGCCCAATGAAAATCGAGGCCTATATCCCTCTCTTGGTGGCCGCGCTTACAGCCATTGCACTCCACACTCCGGAATTCCCTTCCTAAACACACCGCCTCTCCACCTCCCTCTCCTCCTTTAACATCCTCCTTAAAATCTACCTCTTTGACCAAGCTTTAGGTCACCCCTCCTGATATCTCCCTCCTTTGCTCAAGTCCACCTTTTGGTTACGGCCTCTGTGAAGCGCTTGGGGATGTTTTTCTATGTTCAAGGCGTTATATAAATGCAAGTCAATGTGTTGTCATCTCAATCTGCATGTCAGTTGTAGCGATACCATTGGTCACAGTAACCCTAAGGTACGGAGGGCAGAATCGACTGGACTTCCCACTCCTGATTGCGACCCATGACACCCTAATTTAAACAAAGCACCAATCTGATAGGTTTGGGCTAGGTTATGATGCCCCTTACAGCTGAATAGCTGGCCACCACCCGGGTATCAGAGGGCTGCTGGCAAATTTAACCAACACGAGTCTACAGCCTCGGGGGGGGGTTGGTTGGTGGACAAACAAAATCATCAGACAGATGGGAATAAATAATGGACGTTGGAGTTAATGAAGACTCTTTGTGACTATTAAAAGAATCCTATGGGGCAACAGTCGTGCTAACAAAGCTTCATTATCCAGGAGGTGAGGAGCAGGTCGTTGATACAGAGCCTGTCCTCGGCCTTCCCGAAAGGATCCACGGGACGGTCCCGCAGGTCCCGCATCTCACCCCGACCGGTGGCCGCGTCCTAGTTCCACACGCTCCGGCGCACCTGGTGCCCGGCGTGCAGTGTCCGAGGCTTCAGCTGCTCCCATGCTTGCAGTGTGCACTTCCAAGTCTCAGCGGTCACGGCGCTTCGAGCCGAGGGAGGGAATCAAGTCGACGGAAATCTGCAATAATGAACGCCTTGCGGCATTAATCATAGTGACAGAATTGTAAATGATGCACTTTATTTTCTGCTGTCTGTATGCTCCCCGCGTGGCGATATGGAGAACGATTAATGTTCTCGGGAAGGGGACTGCCAGCTGACCGGTTCTGTGCGATACTAATCAGTTAGACCAACCCGCCTGCTTTTCCATTCATTTGACTGATAATTGTTTCCTGCTCGCAGATCAGATCAGGTGCAGGGGCAATTGTTTGGGCAATTTATCAACTCACCAAATAGGAACTGCTCATATTTTGTATGAAGATGCACCAGTTTTAAGCTTTGCCGGCTCTCTCTGACAGTAAGTTATAGCTCCTGCAACTTAAACTGAAGAAGGTGCACAGAGATTTACCACAGTGCCATGCATCATGAAATGGAGAGAGGGGCTGCGGGAGAGTGTTCAAAGAGCCTGCACAGGTAGGAC
This sequence comes from Somniosus microcephalus, assembly GCF_052327205.1. NCBI lineage: Eukaryota > Metazoa > Chordata > Chondrichthyes > Squaliformes > Somniosidae > Somniosus > Somniosus microcephalus. The sequence goes on along the minus strand of NC_140989.1, from coordinate 238,815,819 downwards.
GAGCCGAAAGGCCTCCTTTTGGCTGTAAGATTCTCTGACCCGACCTGCAGAAGCTGCTTGCTGTCGTAAACTGAACACTCGCCTTTGCCCTTGGACTTGGGACAAGATTTACAGGATGTACTGTCTATGGTTTTATTTTGGCATCTGAATCAATCACCTGGAGGGCCCGACAGTAAGATTCTGCAGCGGTGGCATGACATCATCATTCACCAGTTACTGTCATTGTTGCTTTAAGGTGCTTCACTTTGTATCATCACTGTGGAGGAGACAGATGGGGGGCTAATTTTAGACTCGGAATTCATTGCTGCTTAAGAAGCAGCTTTTCTCTCCATTGTGTGTTTCAAGGCATCACCACTTCCAGCTTGGCTGAGATCAGTTAACTCAGTATAGACGAGGGAGCAGCGATGGGTGCTTCCTGATGTGTGTGAGCGAGTGCCGTACCACACGGAGCATCTGACCACCGCCTGAGTCAGCTTGAGTTTAAATTACTGTGAAGAACGCGTGTTTATGCAACTGCTAAAAGCAGGGCTGAACATCAAGTGATATCATTATTCCCCACCCCGTTTCCTTTGATGCCACTTCCATTAGGTAAAAGGTGTTACTATGGGAACCATGGTGTGGAGATGCCGGAGTTGGACTGGGGTGGACAAATGTAAGAAGTCACACAGCACCAGGTTATAGTCCAACAGCTTTATTTGAAATCACAAGCTTTCGGAGCGCTGCTCCTTCTTCACCTGAAGAAGGAGCAGCGCTCCGAAAGCTTGTGATTTCAAATAAAGCTGTTGGACTATAACCTGGTGTGTGACTATGGGAACCAGCATGGGTCCTACAACAACAACAACAACTTGCATTTATAGAACAAACGCCCCAAGGCACTTCACAGGACCGTGCTCCAACAACATTTCATAGCTTTGCCTTTCTTTTTGTGGGATAGATGGGACATTTTGTTCGACTCCGACTCAGGCCTACTGCCTGACCTCTTCTGTTACACTGATTATTGTTATGGTGCTGTTTCCCACTCTCTTCCTGATTCTAGGGGTTCAATTTTAACTCAGCCGTCAGATGGGCTTTGAGGCGTGTGGGGGGTTAAAATCGCAAAACCTGGGGGTCGGGACCCCCCCGCCCCCCGGCCTGGTTCCCGAAACCTAGCCATTTTAACCTAGGCATGTCTGATGGTCCCGAATCAGTCTCGCCTGCAACAGGCGGGACTGGCCTTCAGGGCTCTTAAACAGCACTAATTGGCCTTTATAATCCCATTTTAACAGGCCCTTGCCTGTTTAACCCTTTTCCCACATAAAACATGCCTGGTGGGGATCACACCTGTGAAAACTTGGCGTGAGCACTATTGGCTTGCTGACTATTAGCTGCAGGTCAACCATTAAAGAGGAGATTTGATCAGTCATCATTTGCAGGTAGCAGGACTTTGTTGTCTCAGGCCTGGGGCAACTTTTACCAGGCTTAACCACACCTGTGGAAGGTTGGCACCTCAAACACTTCTCCAGTGTGACCTCCTGCGAAACCCCTCTCACCACCCTCACTCAGCGCTTCCTCAACTGAGGCATCCACCAGAAGCATGGGAGGCCTTTTTTTCCTTCCCTTCTTGGTATTAGAGGACCTCCAGCACCAGGCGTGGCAGCAGCAGAACCAGGAACAACAGCAGCACCAGCAACAGCAGCAGCAGCAGGAGCGACAGGCTGCTGCTCACCCACCTGAGGCAGTACAGGCCAGAAGGGGCCAGCGCGTGGAAGCCCGTCGGTGCAGGAGATACCCCCCAAACAGGGTCTGCAGACACAGGGTCAGCTACCTCAACATGACTGAGCAGCAGTGCCAAAGGCAGCTCTGACTTTCGCGGCAGGTAGTGACTGACATCTGCGCAATGATACAGCAAGTCCTGCTGCCCAGAGGACCAGGTGAACACTCCTTACCAGTGGCCATCAAAGTCACCACCGCACTCAATTTTTTGGCCTCAGGCTCATTCCAGGGATCATCAGCAGACATCAGCGGCATCTCCCAGTTGGCCGCACACACTTGCATCACGCAAATAACCGATGCCCTCTTTGCCCTCGTGCGCAATCACATCCATTTCACCAGGGATCGCGCAAATGTGACGGCACAAGCGGTTATAGAAACATAGAAGATAGGAGCAGGAGTAGGCCATTTGGCCCCTCGAGCCTGCTCCGCCATTCAATGAGATCATGGCTGATCATCCAAATTCAGTACCCCGTTCCTGCCTTCTCCCCATATCCCTTGATCCCTTTAGCCTTAAGACATATAGCCAACTCCTTCTTGAATATATTTAATGAATTGGCCTCCACTGCCTTCTGTGGTAGAGAATTCCACAGGTTCACCACTCTCTGGATGAAGAAATTCCTCCTCATCTCAGTCCTAAATGGCTTACCCCTTATCCTTTAGACTATGACCCCTAGTACTGGACTCCCTGGCCATCGGGAACATCCTTCCTGCATCTAGTCTGTCCAGGCCTGACAGAATTTTATAGGTTTCGATGAGATCCCCTCTCAATCTTCTAAACTCCAGTGAGTACAAGCCCAATCGACCCAATCTCTCCTCATACGTCATTCCTGCCATCCCAGGTATCAGCCTGGTGAATCTTCGCTGCACTCCTTCCATGGCAAGAACGTCCTTCCTCAGATATGGCAACCAAAACTGCACACAATACTCAAGGTGCGGTCTCACCAAGGTCCTGTACAACTGCAGCAAGACATCCTTGTTCCTGTACTCGAACCCTCTTGCTACGAAGGCCAACATACCATTTGCCGCCTTAACCGCCTGCTGCACCTGCATGCTTACCTTCAGCGACTGGTGCACAAGAACACCCAGGTCTCTTTGCACATCCCCTTCTCCCAATCTATTGCCATTCAAATAATAATCTGCCTTCCTGTTTTTGCCACCAAAGTGGATAACCTCACATTTATCCACATTATAGTGCATTTGCCCTGTTTCTGCCCAATCACCCAACCTGTCCAAATCATACTGGAGTTTCACAACATCCGCCTCACAGCATACCCTCCCACCCAGCTTTGTGTCGTCTGCAAATTTGGAGATACTACATCCAATTCACTCGTCCAGATCATTAATATATATTGTGAACAGCTGGGGTCCTAGGACCGATCCTTGCAGTACCCCACTAGTCACTGCCTGCCACTCGGAAAACGACCCGTTTATTCCAACTCTTTGCTTTCTATTTGCCAACCAGTTCTCTATCCAAGTCAATACCTTGCCCCGAATCCCATGTGCCTTAATTTTACAAGCTAAACTCTTATGCGGGACCTTATCGAAAGCCTTCTGAAAGTCCAAATACACAACATCTACTGGTTCTCCCTTATCTATTTTACCAGTTACATCCTCAAAAAATTCCAGTAGATTAGTCAAGCATGATTTACCTTTTGTAAATCCATGTTGACTTTGTCTGATCCTGTCACTGTTTTCCAAGTGCTCTGCTATTACATCTTTTATAATGCACTCTAGCATTTTCCCCACGACCAATGTCAGGCTTTTTCCCTGCTTTTTCTCTACCACCTTTTTTGAATAGTGGGGTAACATTAGCTACCCTCCAATCCATGGGTACTGTTCCAGAGTCTATCGAGTTCTGGAAGATGACCAGCAATGCATCTATTATCTCCAGGGCCACTTCCTTAAGTACCCTAGGATGTAGACTATCAGGCCCTGGGGATTTATCGGCCTTCAATCCGGTCAACTTCCCCAACACCATTTCCCTACAAATACTGATTTCTTTCAGTTCCTCTCCCTCATTAGTCCCTATGTTCCCCGACATCTCTGAGAGGTTATTTGTCTCCTCCTTTGTGAAGACAGAACAAAATAATGTATTTAATTGGTCTGCCATTTCTTTGTTCCCCATTATAAATTCCCCTGATTCTGACTGCAAGGGACCTACGCTTGACTTCACCAATCTTTTTCTCTTTAGCACTGTTGCCTCACAGCGCCAGGGACCCGGGTTCAAATCCGGCCTCGGTGACTGTCTGTGTGGAGTTTGCACATTCTCCCCGTGTTTGCGTGGGTTTCCTCCGGGTGCTCCAGTTTCCTCCCACAGTCCAAAGATGGGCAGGTTAGGTTGATTGGCCATGATAAAAAAAATTGGCCCTTAGTGTTAGGGGGGATTAAATATGTGGGGTTACGGGGATAGGGCTTGGGTGGGATGGCTGTCGGTGTAGGGACCGGGTGCTAGGGTTTGGATGATCAGCCATGATCTCGTTGAATGGCGGAGCAGGCTCGAAGGGCTGAATGGCCTACTCCTGCTCCTATCTTCTATGTTTCTATGTTTCTATTGCACGGTGGATTAGCTCATCGGGCAGAAATTCCAAGTGTGTAGGGCATCATTGATGCACACATGTGGCCCTTAGGGCACCCCATCGCAATCCAGGTATTTTTGTCAACCGCAAGGGCTTCCACTCCCTTAACGTTCAGCTGGTGTGTGACCACAAGGAGATTTTGCATGTTTGTGCCAAGTACCCAGGCAGTTGCCATGACTCCTTCATACTGCGCCAGTCTAGTGTGCCTCAACTATTCATTCCACCAGACCAACTTCACGGATGGCTACTTGGAGACAAGGACTATCCCCTGAGGACTTGGCTAATGACGCTGTTGAGGAGGCCAGCCAATGAAGCTGAGGAGCGCTACAACTCCAGCCACATTTCCACCAGATCCATAATCCAGCAAACCATCGGCTTGCTGAAGATGCGCTTCAGATGCCTGGATAGATCAGGTGGAGCCCTACAGTATTCAGCAGCCAGGGTCTCCAGAATCGTCGTGGTTTGCTGTGCACTCCACAACATGGCACAGCGTCGTGGCTTGCAGATTCCTGAGGACCAAGTGGCTCCTCACATACCCTCCTCAGATGATGATGATGATGAGGAGGAGGGCAAAAATGAGCATCCTGCAGAGGCTCATCAACCAGCGGCAGCATTACGCGAGTACACTGCTGCCCAGGATGCAAGAAACACACTCATCCTGGCCAGATTTGCTTAGCCTAGTAAATCAAACTCTTTTGCCTCGCAGCTTCTTACCTGAGCATCGACAATGGCCAAACCCTGCAGATTCCGAGCTATTTGACCAGCATCCTGACAACTGAAAGTAATCCTAAGCCCTCAATATGAAAGCCCCATTCACCAAATGACACATACCAGCAATGCAGCAGTTGCCATCAGAATTTTTATGCAAAACAAACAACTGATGGCATTTTTACAAAATACACAACATTTCACCCAAGTGACTACCCTTGTGACTATTTGTGTTTTATTTTCCTCTTATGCATGCTCCTACATAGTGGTTCCCCTGTGGCTTCAGCAGATGTGGAGGCCCCTTGCTCACTTTCCTGCTGCTCCTGTCTCGACACCTTTGGTGGGCGTCCTCTGGGGTGGCGAGCCTGTGAGGGCTCGTCAGCAGTCTGCTGCTCCTGCGGCTGTGCAGGAGTTGAGACATCTATCTCAGCTGGGTGTGGACTCCAGCGGGGCTCTGTCCGAGGGCTCTGCAGTGGCATGGAAGTGTGAGCGCTTGGAGAGGAGCCCCCACTTCCTTGAGGTCTGCCACCAACCTCCCTCTCATGGGTCAGGTCCCCCTCAGTGCCTGCAAGTGGCTTGAGAGCACCTTGCTGCACATCAGGGGGGCCATGGGGACACATATCTGCAATGGCAGTCCTATTCATGAAGGTCTGGTTTCTCTGTTCAATAGATACCCATCGCTCCTCAAGAGATGTCATTCTATTCTGAACACTCACCATATTTTCCATACCCTGGCGACTAAGCTCCTCCATGGCCGTAGCCCTCCTCTCTACCATAGCCATCCTCTCTATGGTAGCCAGCCTTACCATGGAGGCAGCAATCATTTCCACGTAGGTAGCCATCCTTTCCGTGTTGATGCGTTCATGTGCCACTGACTCCACAAAGGCTCTGCTCATGTTCGCTATGGACTCCTCTATTTGCTCCACACTTGCAGCGACCCTGGAGGCAAAACCTGCCAGAGACTCCTGCATCTGTGCATGGAGTTCCATCACCTCTGATCTTACGGATCGACCCAGAGGCAGAAGGTCGACATGCAGCTGAGCCGAGCTGGCAGAGTCCTGCGCCCTCCGACGAGGACTCTCCACTGCTGTCCCTGTCTCCACAATCTGCTGATGCTCACTTGTGAGCTGTGATACACCAGGTGACAACACTACTCTATGTCCCAAAGGTCCCACCGAGGTGTGAGTGTCTGCGCTGGTGCTGGGTGCGCTTATTTCTGCTGACGCTGCGCCCTCAGAGGTTGCAGATTCCTCTGAGGAGTCTGGCATCTCAGGCTCTTCCTTCTGCACACTGGGGATGGGGGCTCTCGATGGTCCTGTGGGGGAGTCAAGGAAAAAGTTAGAGATGTGATGCCAAGGTTACATGCACATTGCATTTTGTAGATGATCATAAGTCCATATGATGTAGCTTCAGAATCATTATCAGCGACTCATGCAATGCCAATGAGAGAGATGGAAAACTATTCTGTCACCAGCTTGCGGGGATGCACCTGTCTGTCCTTCCCCAACTTCCGCATCTCTGTCAGTCCTGACAATCTTCAGGACGGCTTCTTCCCAGGGGGTGAGCTGGGCTAATGAGGGTGGCCCTCCTCCTGTCCTGGCTTGCACTCTCCTGTTGTGAGCTCCCTTTTCCTGCAATGAGGGAGACAAGTGGAGGTTGAGTGAGAATGAAGGAGTGAGTGCAGAGATTGCATAGCATAGATACTTAGAAGGAGACAAAGATGTAGTGAGATTGCAAGACCAAGGGCCCTCCCTGTATGTTGTCAGTTGTGTTCAAAGCATCAGAGTGAGAGGGAGTGTGAGGGCTGCATGGTCGAATGGGTAAGGGTGCATGGATGTGAGTGTCAAGTGGGATGTGGAGGAAGAGATTGCTAAAGCTGAGTGCTGGTGAGGAAAGGCAATGGGGATCAGATTGAGGGTGATGGAAACTTCATACTTTTACAGTGCGATGAAGGTCATGGAATCTTTTCCTGCACTGCATCCAAGTATGCCGTGTGAGCCCCAAGGAGTTGACTTCCCCAGCCACCTGTCGCCTCACAGCCTTGGTCTGACTGGGAGGCCTCTTCCTCCCTGAAGAAGGGAACAGGACCTCCCTGTGGGCCCTAGCACCATCCAGCAATGCCTGGAGTGAAGCCTCATCAAATTTTGGGGCAGCTCTTGCCCTCCCGCTGGCCATTGCTCCTGCAGGCTCCTGTGCCATCTTAATGGTAAAGTTTGGAAGCCTGCAGAAGATGCAAAGCTTGCTGTGGACCTTAAAAGCAGCAGCAATGATGATGTTATATTCTGCAACTTTCTGACTGGAAATACTCAATTGCCAAGGGTTCCCACAAGGTGGAAATCAATTGGCCAATTGAGTTAAAATTGCATCAATCTCACAGACCCATTTAGACTCGTGTGGGAAACACTGAATTCGGGGAACCCGACAATTCCCCACACCTGAGTTAAAATTGTTCCCTAGGAATTTAGGCTGCCTGGGCAGTACAGGGAGTGAGTCAGACCGACGGGGAGTGAGTCAGATTGACGGGGATTAAATCAGACCAACGGGGATTGAATCAGACCGACGGGGAGTGAGTCAGACTGACGGGGATTGAATCAGACTGATAGGGAGTGAGTCAGACCGACGGGGATTGAATATGACCGACGGGGAGTGATTCAGACCGACGGGGAGTGAGTCAGACCGACGGGGAGTGATTCAGACCGACGGGGAGTGAATCAGACCAACGGGGAGTGAGTCAGACCGACGGGGATTGAATCAGACTGATAGGGAGTGAGTCAGACCGACGGGGATTGAATATGACCGATGGGGAGTGATTCAGACCGACGGGGAGTGAGTCAGACCGACGGGGAGTGAGTCAGACCGATGGGGAGTGATTCAGACCGACGGGGAGTGATTCAGACCGACGGGGAGTGAGTCAGACCGACGGGGAGTGAGTCAGAGGCCTAGAATTGCAGTGTGCCATGAGGCGGGCTTTTAGGTGTGCGGGGGGCTAAAATCCTGAATTCGGGGGTCCCGACACCATCTCGCCCAAAACTCGCCTCCAGGTAAGTTTCAAAGGAGGCGGGTACCCGCCCCGCACTGGGACCCGCCGACCCGAGGCGGGAAGGGATTAGTGCCAATTAACTGCCTGTTAACAGGTAGTTAACAGGCAGTTTTTAGCCTAATCCCTATTTTGAGGGGTGTCATGTGGGATTCCCGACGGCTCCAAATCACGCCAGGTTAGAGCAGGCGGGCCGTCGGGTCGAAGGACTTGGAGGGGTTGCGATGTCGGTGTTCAGGTGAGTGATGGGTGCATGAGTGCAAAGGTAAGTGTGTTTGGTGTGTCTAAAGTGTGTAAAGAAGTTTAAATTACCTGTACTTACCTTAACAGCCTTTCTTCCTCTAGGCGTCGGGAGTCCATCACTCAGCCGGCACTGAAAGCAGAATGGCTGCGATCTGCCAAAAGTGACAGCCTGCAGCTTTCAGTGCCGGTGAGAGTTCTAACTGAGTCTGCGTAGAAGGACTCAGGCTAGAAGTCAGACTGTCAGTGTTTGACAGCTTCAAACAGCTGTGAAACACTGATATTTCATCTGTCAACACGTCTTGACAGATTAAATTTCAGTCTGTGACATCACCTGTTGCCGGGTGGCCCTTAATTGGCCTGCTGAGCCCGCTGGGCGGGCTCAACAAGGTCAATCAAGGGAAAATCGCGTGGATTGTCCGGACGTCGATGGAGGCGGGACTAAAACCCGAAAGTTGCAGTCCCACCTCCTTCCCGACTGCTGAATGAAAATCCAGCCCATACTGTCAGTACAGGGAGTGAGTCAGACCGACAGGGAGTGAGTCAGGCTGACGGGGATTGAATCAGGCCGACGGGGAGTGAGTCAGACCAACGGCGAGTGAGTCAGACTGTCAGTACAGGGAATGAGTACACTGTCCTTTTGTACTGGGACTGTCAGTCCTGTTATGTACTCAGTAATCACTGAGATCATTTTTACTCAGTAATGTTATATCAAAGAATAGTTCGAAGTACATTTTCTGCCCATCTTGAGCAAGTGGAGAGTCGAAGTGATCTACATGTTTTTGATGCGAGACGTAATTTTTTTTAACAGCCCCTTTCAATCCAAGAATGAAATGCATAGTAAATAGAATAGGTGAGCAGATGGCTCACAAATGCATTATAAAAACCTTATTATCCCTCAAGTAGAGCAGGTGCAGGGACCCAGATCTGTTCATAGTCTAATGCTGCTCAGACAATCTAATGAATTCATTTACTATTTGGCAGCGAGTAAAGCAATTTGCGCAGTATCAGTTTTCTGACACAATGTGGAAACCTGAGTAGTTTTTGCTTTCTGTGGCTCTTTGTAAAAGGGATCTCAGTAACCACTGTTGGAAGTTCCTTTGATTTATCAATCTTCACACTTAAAGGCAAAGTGTCCCCACTTTCTCCAAGAAATGTAGACTGGGTTCAACGTATTTATGGATCTCGATAAACAAAGATCAGAAGACAGACCAGGAAATGTACCCCACTCCCATGGGAGTGATCTGTGGTCAGTTCAGAATTGTGGATACTTCATAAACAAATGTGCAAGTTAATATTTCAGAAATGATCGTCTCCATCACTGGAATCCGAAATAGTCCACAGTAGGAGCAGAAGGACAATTGAATGAGTTAGGAGGGGGTATACTGCTGTAGCAGGAAGGTAACGGTGTGTGCTGCAACTTGCTGACTGGGTGTGGGGGGTGGGTATCACACATTGCTTACAGGAATTTACAGGGTATCTGTCTTACCATGCTCCTTGTAGCAGGTTAATTACACTGACTACAACTTGCCCCGTGCTACTGGAGAGATTGGAAATGTGCTGGTGATGTGTCTTGTCCTATGCTGGTGATGTGTCTTGTCCTGTGCTGGTGATGTGTCTTGTCCTGTGCTGGTGATGTCTCTTGTCCTGTGCTGGTGATGTGCTTTGTCCTGTGCTGATGATGTGTCTTGTCCTGTGCTGGTGATGTCTCTTGTCCTCTGCTGGGGATGACTCTTGTCCTGTGCTGGGGCTGTGTCTTGTCCTGTGCTGGTGATGTGTCTTGTCCTGTGCTGGTGATGTGTCTTGTCCTGTGCTGGTGATGTCTCTTGTCCTGTGCTGGTGATGTCTCTTGTCCTGTGCTGGTGATGTCTCTTGTCCTGTGCTGGGGAGGTGTCTTGTCCTGTTCTGGCGATGTGCCTTGTCCTGTACTGGTGATGTCTCTTGTCCTGTGCTGGGAATGTGTCTTGTCCTGTGCTGGGGCTGTGCCTTGTCCTGTGCTGGTGATGTGCCTTGTCCTGTACTGGTGATGTATCTTGTCCTGTACTGGTGATGTATCTTGTCCTGTGCTGGTGATGTGTCTTGTCCTGTGCTGGCGATGTCTCTTGTCCTGTGCTGGGGATGTGTCTTGTCCTGTGCTGGAGATGTGCCTTGTCCTGTGCTGGGAATGTGCCTCGTCCCGTGCTGGGAATATGCTTTGTCCTGTGCTTGTGATGTGCCTTGTCCTGTCCTGGTAATGTGCTTTGTCCTGTGCTGGTGATGTGTCTTGTCCCGTGCTGGAGATGTGTCTTGTCCTGTGCTGGTGATGTGTCTTGTCCTGTGCTGGTGATGTGCCTTCTCCTGTGCTGGGAATGTGCCTTCTCCTGTGCTGGTGATGTGTCTTGTCCTGTGCTGGGGATGTGTCTTGTCCTGTGCTGGGGATGTGTCTTGTCCTGTGCTGGGGATGTGTCTTGTCCTGTGCTGGGAATGTGCTTTGTCCTGTGCTGGTGATGTGTCTTGTCATGTGCTAGTGATGTATCTTGTCCTGTGCTTGTGATGTGCCTTGTCCTGTGCTGGGAATGTGCCTTTTCCTGTGCTGGGAATGTGCCTTGTCCTGTGCTGGTGATGTGCCTTGTCCTGTACTGTTGATGTGCCATTTCCTGTGCTGGGAATGTGCCATTTCCTGTGCTGGGGATGTGCTTTGTCCTGTCCTGGTAATGTGCTTTGTCCTGTGCTGGTGATGTGTCTTGTCCCGTGCTGGAGATGTGTCTTGTCCTGTGCTGGTGATGTGCCTTCTCCTGTGCTGGGAATGTGCCTTCTCCTGTGCTGGTGATGTGTCTTGTCCTGTGCTGGGGATGTGTCTTGTCCTGTGCTGGGAATGTGCTTTGTCCTGTGCTGGTGATGTGTCTTGTCATGTGCTAGTGATGTATCTTGTCCTGTGCTTGTGATGTGTCTTGTCCTGTGCTGGGAATGTGCCTTTTCCTGTGCTGGGAATGTGCCTTGTCCTGTGCTGGTGATGTCTCTTGTCCTCTGCTGGGGATGACTCTTGTCCTGTGCTGGGGCTGTGTCTTGTTCTGTGCTGGGGCTGTGTCTTGTTCTGTGCTGGTGATGTGTCTTGTCCTGTGCTGGTGATGTGTCTTGTCCTGTGCTGGTGATGTCTCTTGTCCTGTGCTGGTGATGTCTCTTGTCCTGTGCTGGTGATGTCTCTTGTCCTGTGCTGGTGATGTCTCTTGTCCTGTGCTGGGGAGGTGTCTTGTCCTGTTCTGGCGATGTGCCTTGTCCTGTACTGGTGATGTCTCTTGTCCTGTGCTGGGAATGTGTCTTGTCCTGTGCTGGGGCTGTGCCTTGTCCTGTGCTGGCGATGTGCCTTGTCCTGTACTGGTGATGTATCTTGTCCTGTGCTGGTGATGTGTCTTGTCCTGTGCTGGCGATGTCTCTTGTCCTGTGCTGGGGATGTGCCTTGTCCTGTGCTGGGGATGTGCCTTGTCCTGTGCTGGGGATGTGCTTTGTCCTGTGCTGGAGATGTGCCTTGTCCTGTGCTGGAGATGTGCCTTGTCCTGTGCTGGGAATGTGTTTCGTCCCGTGCTGGGAATATGCTTTGTCCTGTGCTTGTGATGTGCCTTGTCCTGTCCTGGTAATGTGCTTTGTCCTGTGCTGGTGATGTGTCTTGTCCCGTGCTGGAGATGTGTCTTGTCCTGTGCTGGTGATGTGTCTTGTCCTGTGCTGGTGATGTGCCTTCTCCTGTGCTGGGAATGTGCCTTCTCCTGTGCTGGTGATGTGTCTTGTCCTGTGCTGGGGATGTGTCTTGTCCTGTGCTGGGGATGTGTCTTGTCCTGTGCTGGGGATGTGTCTTGTCCTGTGCTGGGAATGTGCTTTGTCCTGTGCTGGTGATGTGTCTTGTCATGTACTGTTGATGTGCCATTTCCTGTGCTGGGAATGTGCCATTTCCTGTGCTGGGGATGTGCTTTGTCCTGTCCTGGTAATGTGCTTTGTCCTGTGCTGGTGATGTGTCTTATCCCGTGCTGGAGATGTGTCTTGTCCTGTGCTGGTGATGTGTCTTGTCCTGTGCTGGTGATGTGCCTTCTCCTGTGCTGGGAATGTGCCTTCTCCTGTGCTGGTGATGTGTCTTGTCCTGTGCTGGGGATGTGTCTTGTCCTGTGCTGGGGATGTGTCTTGTCCTGTGCTGGGAATGTGCTTTGTCCTGTGCTGGTGATGTGTCTTGTCATGTGCTAGTGATGTATCTTGTCCTGTGCTTGTGATGTGCCTTGTCCTGTGCTGGGAATGTGCCTTTTCCTGTGCTGGGAATGTGCCTTGTCCTGTGCTGGTGATGTGTCTTGTCATGTGCTAGTGATGTATCTTGTCCTGTGCTTGTGATGTGCCTTGTCCTGTACTGTTGATGTGCCATTTCCTGTGCTGGGAATGTGCCATTTCCTGTGCTGGGGATGTGCTTTGTCCTGTCCTGGTAATGTGCTTTGTCCTGTGCTGGTGATGTGTCTTGTCCCGTGCTGGAGATGTGTCTTGTCCTGTGCTGGTGATGTGTCTTGTCCTGTGCTGGTGATGTGCCTTCTCCTGTGCTGGGAATGTGCCTTGTCCTGTGCTGGGGATGTGTCTTGTCCTGTGCTGGGGATGTGTCTTGTCCTGTGCTGGGGATGTGTCTTGTCCTGTGCTGGGGATGTGTCTTGTCCTGTGCTGGGAATGTGCTTTGTCCTGTGCTGGTGATGTGTCTTGTCATGTGCTCGTGATGTATCTTGTCCTGTGCTCGTGATGTGCCTTGTCCTGTGCTGGGAATGTGCCTTGTCCTGTGCTGGTGATGTGCCTTGTCCTGTACTGTTGATGTGCCACTTCCTGTGCTGGGGATGTGCTTTGTCCTGTGCTGGTGATGTGTCTTGTCCTGTGCTGGGGATGTGTCTTGTCCTGTGCTGGGGATGTTCTTTGTCCTGTGCTGTTGATGTGCCATTTCCTGTGCTGGGAATGTGCCATTTCCTGTGCTGGGGATGTGCTTTGTCCTGTCCTGGTAATGTGCTTTGTCCTGTGCTGGTGATGTGTCTTGTCCCGTGCTGGAGATGTGTCTTGTCCTGTGCTGGTGATGTGTCTTGTCCTGTGCTGGTGATGTGCCTTCTCCTGTGCTGGGAATGTGCCTTCTCCTGTGCTGGTGATGTGTCTTGTCCTGTGCTGGGGATGTGTCTTGTCCTGTGCTGGGGATGTGTCTTGTCCTGTGCTGGGAATGTGCTTTGTCCTGTGCTGGTGATGTGTCTTGTCATGTGCTAGTGATGTATCTTGTCCTGTGCTTGTGATGTGCCTTGTCCTGTGCTGGGAATGTGCCTTTTCCTGTGCTGGGAATGTGCCTTGTCCTGTGCTGGTGATGTGTCTTGTCATGTGCTAGTGATGTGCCTTCTCCTGTGCTGGGAATGTGCCTTGTCCTGTGCTGGTGATGTGTCTTGTCCTGTGCTGGGGATGTGTCTTGTCCTGTGCTGGGGATGTGTCTTGTCCTGTGCTGGGAATGTGCTTTGTCCTGTGCTGGTGATGTGTCTTGTCATGTGCTAGTGATGTATCTTGTCCTGTGCTTGTGATGTGCCTTGTCCTGTGCTGGGAATGTGCCTTTTCCTGTGCTGGGAATGTGCCTTGTCCTGTGCTGGTGATGTGTCTTGTCCTGTGCTGGTGATGTGCCTTCTCCTGTGCTGGGAATGTGCCTTGTCCTGTGCTGGGGATGTGTCTTGTCCTGTGCTGGGGATGTGTCTTGTCCTGTGCTGGGGATGTGTCTTGTCCTGTGCTGGGGATGTGTCTTGTCCTGTGCTGGGAATGTGCTTTGTCCTGTGCTGGTGATGTGTCTTGTCATGTGCTCGTGATGTATCTTGTCCTGTGCTCGTGATGTGCCTTGTCCTGTGCTGGGAATGTGCCTTTTCCTGTGCTGGGAATGTGCCTTGTCCTGTGCTGGTGATGTGCCTTGTCCTGTACTGTTGATGTGCCACTTCCTGTGCTGGGGATGTGCTTTGTCCTGTGCTGGTGATGTGTCTTGTCCTGTGCTGGGGATGTGTCTTGTCCTGTGCTGGGGATGTTCTTTGTCCTGTGCTGTTGATGTGCCATTTCCTGTGCTGGGAATGTGCCATTTCCTGTGCTGGGGATGTGCTTTGTCCTGTCCTGGTAATGTGCTTTGTCCTGTGCTGGTGATGTGTCTTGTCCCGTGCTGGAGATGTGTCTTGTCCTGTGCTGGTGATGTGTCTTGTCCTGTGCTGGTGATGTGCCTTCTCCTGTGCTGGGAATGTGCCTTCTCCTGTGCTGGTGATGTGTCTTGTCCTGTGCTGGGGATGTGTCTTGTCCTGTGCTGGGAATGTGCTTTGTCCTGTGCTGGTGATGTGTCTTGTCATGTGCTAGTGATGTATCTTGTCCTGTGCTTGTGATGTGCCTTGTCCTGTGCTGGGAATGTGCCTTTTCCTGTGCTGGGAATGTGCCTTGTCCTGTGCTGGTGATGTGCCTTGTCCTGTACTGTTGATGTGCCATTTCCTGTGCTGGGAATGTGCCATTTCCTGTGCTGGGGATGTGCTTTGTCCTGTCCTGGTAATGTGCTTTGTCCTGTGCTGGTGATGTGTCTTGTCCCGTGCTGGAGATGTGTCTTGTCCTGTGCTGGTGATGTGTCTTGTCCTGTGCTGGTGATGTGCCTTCTCCTGTGCTGGGAATGTGCCTTCTCCTGTGCTGGTGATGTGTCTTGTCCTGTGCTGGGGATGTGTCTTGTCCTGTGCTGGGGATGTGTCTTGTCCTGTGCTGGGAATGTGCTTTGTCCTGTGCTGGTGATGTGTCTTGTCATGTGCTCGTGATGTATCTTGTCCTGTGCTTGTGATGTGCCTTGTCCTGTGCTGGGAATGTGCCTTTTCCTGTGCTGGGAATGTGCCTTGTCCTGTGCTGGTGATGTGCCTTGTCCTGTACTGTTGATGTGCCATTTCCTGTGCTGGGGATGTTCTTTGTCCTGTGCTGGTGATGTGCCTTTTCCTGTGCTGGGGATGTGCTTTTTCCTGTGCTGGGAATGTGCCTTGTCCTGTACTGTTGATGTGCCATTACCTGTGCTGGGAATGTGCCATTTCCTGTGCTGGGTATGTGCTTTGTCCTGTGCTGGCGATGTGCTTTGTCCTGTGCTGGTGATGTCTCTTGTACTGTGCTGGGGATGTGTCTTGTCCTGTGCTGGGGATGTGCCTTATTCTGTGCTGGGGATGTGCCTTGTCCTGTGCTGGGGATGTGCCTTGTCCTGTGCTGGAGATGTGCCTTGTCCTGTGCTGGAGATGTGCCTTGTCCTGTGCTGGTGATGTGTCTTGTCCTGTGCTGGGGATGTTCTTTGTCCTGTGCTGGTGATGTGTCTTGTCCTGTGCTGGTGATGTGTCTTGTCCTGTGCTGGGGATGTTCTTTGTCCTGTGCTGGTGATGTGTCTTGTCCTGTGCTGGAGATGTTCTTTGTCCCGTGCTGGGGATGTGCTTTTTCCTGTGCTGGGAATGTGCCTTGTCCTGTGCTGGGGATGTGCCTTGTCCTGTGCTGGGGATGTGCCTTGTCCTGTGCTGGGGATGTGCCTTTTCTTGTGCTGGGAATGTGCCTTTTCTTGTGCTGGGAATGTGCCTTGTCCTGTGCTGGTGATGTGCTTTGTCCTGTGCTGGGGTTGTGCCTTGTCCTCTACTGGTGATCTGTGTTGTCCTGTGCCAGGGATGTGCCTTGCCCTGTGCTGGGCTTTGTCTTGTCCTGTGCTGGAGATGTGTCTTGTCCTGTGCTGGTGATGTGCCTTGTCGTGTGCTGGTGATGTGCCTTTTCATGTCCTGGGAATGTGCCTTTTCCTGTGCTGCAGATGTGCCTTGTCCTGTGCTGGTGATGTGCCTTGTCCTGTGCTGGTGATGTCTGTTGTCCTGTACTGGTGATATCTCTTGTCCTGTGCTGGGAATGTGTCTTTCCTGTGCTGGTGATGTGCCTTGTCCTGTGCTGGTGATGTGTCTTGTCCTGTGCTGGGGATGATCTTTTTCCTGTGCTGGTGATGTGTCTTGTCCTGTGCTGGGGATGTCTCTTGTCCTGTGCTGGGGATGTCTCTTGTCCTGTGCTGGGGATGTCTCTTGTCCTGTGCTGGGGATGTTCTTTGTCCTGTGCTGGTGATGTGTCTTGTCCTGTGCTGGGGATGTTCTTTGTCCTGTGCTGGTGATGTGCCTTGTCCTGTGCTGGGGATGTGCCTTGTCCTGTGCTGGATGTTAGATCCGTGATTCTGAGGGTATACTGTTTTTCAATAACCACACGGATGCTGTAACTTAACAATAAACAGGTATTTACTGGAGGAGGGTAGTCTCAAGCAAAGCTTATATACAGGTGTGGTCACTGCCGGTACTACAGTATACAGGAGATGTAAAAGTAGTTCTGTCTTTAAGGCCCATACACTACAATTCCTCCCCTTTTAGATTAGTAGTACCCCTAATATTCAAATAACAATTAACACTTTAACATGTACATTAAACAACAACAGTCCATTTATAGATTCAGTCTTTGGGGCGGCTTCCTGACCCTTTCGGGATAGCGCCTTTCCTGAGGTTCTTGTTCTTGGTGCAGAGGCGATTCTGACCCCCTTTCATCGGGTAGTTCATCGGGTTCCACTGCTACTGGTTCTGAGGTAAATGTTACCGGTATGTCGGGTTCATCCCCAGGTACTCGAGACATGGGATTGACGCGTTCCTGTGGCGCTAAGATCTGATCGACGTGGCGTCTCACAATGTTCTCCCCGACATCCACTGTGTACATTAATGGCCCCTGCCTTGTACATATCGTTCTGGGTTGCCATTTCTCTGTTCGATAGTCACGGGCCAAGACTGGTTGTCCTACATTGAAGCTCCTTGTCGGCTTCTCATTGATGTGCTGGAATTGTTTGTCCTCAACATTTCTTCACACATTTGGTCTGAGCAAGCCCAGACGAGATCTCAACCTTCGGTTAAAGAACATCATGGCCGGGGTCTGGTTGGTAACTGCATGTGTTGTGTTTCTGTAGGCTAATAAGAAATTGTCCATCTTATGCTGTAGTGGAATTTCATCATCGCACATGGCCTTTATCGCCTTCTTAAAGGTTTGTACGAACCTCTCAGCCAATCCATTTGTGGCTGGATGATACGGGGCGGATGTGTAATGCCTTACCCCATTCCTTCTCATAAATTTTTGAAACTCTTCGGACACAAACTTTGGTCCATTATCAGAGCAAATCTGCTCTGGCAAACCGTTTCTGGCAAATATGGTCCGTAGGACTGCAATCGTTCTCTCTGTAGTGGTTGAAGACATTTTTATCACCTCAGGCCACTTTGAATGAGCATCCACTGCTATTAAGAACATTGAGTCCATGAATGGTCCAGCAAAATCAATATGCATCCGTTGCCATGGAGAGGAGGGCCACTCCCATGGGTGTAGAGGGGCATGTGGTGGTGCATTTTGGACCTTCTGGCATCCTAAGCAGCTCTTAGTTAGGTCTTCGATTTGTTGATCGATTCCCGGCCACCACACATAAGCCCTAGCAAGGCTTTTCATTTTCACTCCCCCCAGATGACCTTCATGTAGCTCATTTAGCACTCTCTCCCTTAACTTGGGTGGAATCACCACTCTGGATCCACACATCACTGTCCCCTGGCAGACTGATAGCTGTTCTCTTCTGGATGAGAATGCTGGCAACAGTGAGTCGCCATGTGTTGGCCATCCCCTCACCGTCAAATCATATACCCGAGACAGCGTCGGATCATTGCTGGTCTCCTTCTCTATATTCGTGTTCGTTACTGGCAATCGTTCAATTATTGACGAATAAAATATCTCGTTAGGGTCCACTGCTGGTGCTTCCTCCACAGTAGGCAGTGGCAGGCGCGATAGCCCATCAGCGTTCCCATGCTGTTTCGTGCCTTTATATTCTATTTGATATTGATTCGCCCCTAGAAACAGGGACCATCTTTTTAACCGTTATGCAGTCATCACTGGAACGCCCTTCTTAGGATTAAAGATGGAGACAAGTGGTTGGTGGTCAGTTAGCAAGGTGAACTTCTGCCCATGCAGATAGTGGTTGAATTTTTTTACTCCCCATATTGGCTGAGGGCCTCCCTGTCAATCTGGGCGTAGTTGCGCTCGGCTGAGGTTAGTGACCGAGACGCAAAGGCTACTGGCGTCTCCAACCCGTCAGGGAATTTGTGCGACAGCACCGCTGCAATACCATAGGGTGATGCAGCACATGCCAAACGAATTGGTAGTGCTGGGTTGAAATGGGCCAACACCGCTTTTGATGTGATCAATTATTTACACTTCTGGAAAGCTCGTCTACGTTCGTCATCCCACTTCCATGGTACCCCTGTTTGTAGTAGGTTGTTCAGTGGGTGTAATACCGTGGACAAATTTGGTAAGAACTTGTGGTAGTAGTTTACCAGCCCGAGGAACGACCTCAGTTGTGACACATTTTCCGGTGCTGGAGCCTTGACTACTGCCTCAATCTTTTCAGGGGACTTATGTAACCCCTCTTCATCGATGACATAGCCACAATACGAGATCTGTTTCTGGAAAAACTCGCACTTGTGGCGATTAGCTCGTAGCCCATACTCCTTTAATCTGGTGAGTACCTTCTCCAAGTTGGCGAGGTGATCACTGTCATTTTCGCCCATGACCAAGATGTCGTCCAATTAACACTGGGTCCCTGGAATCCCTTGCAGGACCTGATCCATTGCCCTTTGCCAGATAGCCGGAGCCGAGGCTACTCCAAACACCAGCCGGTTGTATTGATAGAGACCTTTATGAGTGTTAATCGTAAGGTATTGTTTTGAAGCTTCTTCTACCTCCATTAGCAAGTACGCCTGGGCTGTATCAATTTTGGTGAAGCGTTTACCTCCAGATAGCGAGGCGAAAATATCCTCAATTCGTGGAAGCGGATATTGTACTGTGTGAAGGACTGGGTTCACTGTCACCTTAAAATCCCCACAGATGCGGACCTTCTTTGGTTCCCCAGGCATATTACTCAACGACCTCTTCATTACAGGAACGATGGGTGTAGCCCACTCACTCCAGTCCACTTTTGACAGTACTCCTGAACGTTCCAACCCTTCCAGCTCTGCTTCAACAGCTGGTCGATCGCATAAGGCACTGGTCTGGCCTTCAGAAACTTTGGGCTTGCATTTTCCTCCATTTTAATCATTGCTGTTATGCCTTTTAGTGTTCCTAGTCCCTCCTGGAACACTACTTTTGCGTCAATTAGCATTTTTGACAGTCGTCCAGGTGTGACGTCGTCATCCTTTTTGGCCTCAACCTTCAGTGCCTGTATGGAATGCCAATCTAATTGTATCTTCCGGATCCATTCACGTCGTAGCAGTGGTGGTCCTCCATCTGGCAATACATATATATCCATTTTAGGTATTTCCTGGTCTTTATATATCACTTTCACCCTTATTTTTCCTTTGGGGTAGACTTTTTGCCCCGTATACGTCTTCAAGACAATCTCTGTAGCTTTCAAGGGTATATGTGAAAATAGCCACTTGTAGTCCCTTTGTTTTATGACTGTTAGGGCTGATCCTGTGTCCAATTCCATTTTTACTTGGACTCCGTCTATCTTGAGTGTAACCCAGGTAGTCTGGTGATCCTCCATTTCGGTTACCTTATGTAGTTTCAGACAACCCAGCTCCTTGCTTCCGGAGTCTGTGTCACTTTTCTGTTCATCTGAACCACTGTCCATCACCTGGTGTACCTTTTTGTACTTCTCCTGTGGAGATTTCTTACTGTTGGTTTTCTTCCCAGACCTGCAGACTCTTGCTATGTGTCCTGCTTTTCCACACTGTCTGCACACTTGGTCCTTGAACCAACAATCCTTCTGGTCATGTGTTGTTCTGCCGCAGTGATAGCACTTCCCTGTTCCATAGGACATTTCATTGGTGCCATAATCTTGCGGTCTCCGTTGTATCTCTGCAGCGCCCCTTGCGGCTGCTTCGTGTGATACTGCCATACTGCAAGCCTTGTCCAGCGTAAGATCCTTTTCTGATAGAAGCCGTTTCTGGGTTCCTTCACTTTGTAGCCCACACACTAACTTGTCCCTTAATGTGTCTGCTAGTCCCGCTCCAAACTGGCAGTGTTTCGATAGCTTGCGCAGTTCCGTTAGGTACTCAGCATTGCTTTCGTCTTTGTGTTGGTTCCTTTTATGGAACTTAAATCGTTCTGCTATCAGCAGCGGTGTGGGGTTTAAGTGGTCCTGTAGGATTTCTACTATGCTTTCGAAATTCTTGTTCACCGGCTTCTCTGGGGTTATTAGATTTCGCAGTAACCCATAAGTTTTTGCACCCATGGAATTTAACAAAACCAGTGCTTTACTAGCATCTGGCACTTCATTCGCCCTGCAGTACACCTCAATACGTTCCACATATGTCGCTCAATCTTCATCATCATTGTCGAACGTAGAGATACTGCCACTCTTCGGCATCCTTGGATGTGATTTAACTGTCAAAAATGGCATCTCCCGCGCTTCCCCTTCTTCTCCGCTGGCACAAAATGGCATCTCCCGCAATTTCCTTCCTTCCCGCGCTCGCCCTTCTTCTCCGCTGCGGCTTCTAAAAATGGCGTCTCCCGCTCTCTTCCTTCTTCTCCGCGGCTCAATGGTGTCTCCCGCGCTCTCCCTTCTTCTCCCCGCGGACACTGTTCAGCCCGTGAGCCCTGGCTGTGCTCTGCGCGTTCTTCTTTTTATTTTATTTTTTTTCTCGACGCCGCTCGGTCTTAAACCCGGCTGTTGCTTTACCCTCTCTCTCTCCGGTTTGTTTTTTTTTTTTTCATTCGTCGCCGCTCGGTTTTCAACCCCCGGCTGCGCCCTGCGTGCTTCATCCTCTGTCTTACCCCATCGACGCTGCTCGGCTTTCTCTCCGCCGTCGGTCGGCTCCAGCCGCCGCTGCCCGGGAAGGTCTGCGCTGGACCTGTCGTCAGTCTCTTGATGATCGTCGTGGCTGGGGAACCAAGCCCGGCTCTCCACAGCCGCCCCTGCGATGTTCACTCTCTGCCGGACGACTGGGCAGTTGCTCGTGGTCGACGCCCGTGTTCTTGGACTCGACTTTTTTTTTTTTTGCAGGTCGATTCGAATCGACACTCGTCGCCACTGTTAGATCCGTGATTCTGAGGGTATGCTGTTTTTCAATAACCACACGGATGCTGTAACTTAACAATAAACAGGTATTTACTGGAGGAGGGTAGTCTCAAGACTGGGGGTTCAGAGGCATGCGCAAAGCTTATATACAGGTGTGGTCACTGCCGGTACTAAAGTATACAGGAGCTGTAAAAGTTGTTCTGTCTTAAAGGCACATACACTACACTGGAGATGTGCCTTCTCCTGTGCTGGAGATGTGCCTTGTCCTGTGCTGGTGATATGTCTTGTCCTGTGCAGGGGATGTTCTTTGTTCTGTGCTGGTGATGTGTCTTGTCCTGTGCTGGGGATGTGCCTTGTCCTGTGCTGGTGATGTGTCTTGTCCTGTGCTGGTGATATGTCTTGTCCTGTGCAGGGGATGTTCTTTGTCCTGTGCTGGTGATGTGTCTTGTCCTGTGCTGGGGATGTTCTTTGTCCTGTGCTGGGGATGTGCCTTGTCCTGTGCTGGGGATGTGCCTTTTCCTGTGCTGGGAATGTGCCTTGTCCTGTGCTGGTGATATGTCTTGTCCTGTGCAGGGGATGTTCTTTCTCCTGTGCTGGTGATGTGTCTTGTCCTGTGCTGGGGATGTTCTTTGTCCTGTGCTGGGGATGTGCCTTTTCCTGTGCTGGGAATGTGCCTTGTCCTGTGCTGGGGATGTGCCTTTTCCTGTGCTGGGAATGTGCCTCGTCCTGTGCTGGTGATGTGCCTCGTCCTGTGCTGGGAATGTGCCTTTTCCTGTGCTGGGAATGTGCCTTGTCCTTTGCTGGTGATGTTCCTTGTCCTGTGCTGGGAATGTGCTTTGTCCTGTGCTGGTGATGTGTCTTGTCCTGTGCTGGGAATGTGCCTTGTCCTGTGCTGGTGATGTGTCTTGTCCTGTGCTTGTGATGTGCCTTGTCCTGTGCTGGGAATGTGCTTTGTCCTGTGCTGGTGATGTGTCTTGTCCTGTGCTGGGAATGTGCCTTGTACTGTGCTGGTGATGTGTCTTGTCCTGTGCTGGTGATGTGTCTTGTCATGTGCTGGGGATGTGTCTTGTCCTGTGCTGGTGATGTGTCTTGTCCTGTGCTGGTGATGTATCTTGTCCTGTGCTAGGAATGTGCCTTCTCCTGTGCTGGTGATGTATCTTGTCCTGTGCTGGGGATGTGTCTTGTCCTGTGCTGGGAATGTGCTTTGTCCTGTGCTGGTGATGTGTCTTGTCATGTGCTTGTGATGTGCCTTGTCCTGTGCTGGGAATGCGCCTTTTCCTGTGCTGGGAATGTGCCTTGTCCTGTGCTGGTGATGTGCCTTGTCCTGTACTGCTGTTGTGCCATTTCCTGTGCTGGGTGTAGTGTATGTGCCTTTAAGTCAGAACTACTTTTACAGCTCCTGTATCCTGTAGTACCAGCAGTGACCACACCGGTATATAAGCTTTGCGCATGCCTCTATACCCCCAGTCTAGAGACTACCCTCCTCCAGTAAAGACCTGTTATTTGTTAATGTACAGCATCCGTGTGATTATTTAATAATAGCATATCCACTGAACCACGGATCCAACAGTGGCGACGAGTGTCGATTCGAATCTACCTGCAACAACAAAAAAAAAAAATAGTCGAGGCCAGGAACACGGGCGTCGACCACGAGCAACCGCCCAGCAGTCAGGCAGAGATCCAACTTCGCAGGGGAGGCTGTGGAGAGCCGGGCTTGGTTCCCCAGCCACAACGAGCAGTAAGAGACCGACGACAGGTCCAGCGCAGACCCGTCCCGAGCAGCGGCGGCTGGAGCCGACTGACGGCGGAGACAGAGCCGAGCAGCATTGACGGGGTAAGACAGAGGGTGAAGAGCACAGGGCGCAGCCGGAGGTTGAACACCGAGTGGCGTCGAGGAAAATAAAACAAACCGGAGAGGGAGAGGGTAAGAAACAGCCGGGTTCTAGACTGAGCGGCGTTGAAAAATATAAAAAGAAGAACACACAGAGCACAGCCAGTGCTCACGGGCTGAACAGGGCCCGCGGGGCGAAGAAAGGGGAGACGCCATTGAGCCGCGGAGAAGAAGGAAGAGCGCGGGAGGCGCCATTGAGCCGCGGAGCAGAAGGGAGAGCGCGGGAGGCGCCATTGAGCCATGGAGAAGAAGGAAGAGCGTGGGAGATGCCATTTTTACAAGCCGCAGTGGAGAAGAAGGGCGAGCGCGGGAAGGAAGGAAAGTGCGGGAGACGCCATTTTGTGCCAGCGGAGAAGAAGGGGAAGCGCGGGAGGCACCATTTGTGATAGTTAACGCACACCCAAGGATGCTGAAAATTGGCAGTATCTCTACGTTCGACAATGAAGGCGAAGTTTGGGCGACATATGTGGAACGTATTGAGGTGTACTGCAGGGCGAATGAAGTGCCAGATGCTAGTAAAGCACTGGTTCTGTTAAATTCCATGGGTGCAAAAACTTATGGGTTACTGCGAAATCTAATAACCCCAGAGAAGCCGGTGAACAAGAATTTTGAAAGCATAGTAGAAATCCTACAGGACCACTTAAACCCCACACCGCTGCTGATAGCAGAACGATTTAAGTTCCATAAAAGGAACCAACACAAAGACGAAAGCAATGCTGAGTACCTAACGGAACTGCGCAAGCTATCGAAACGCTGCCAGTTTGGAGCGGGACTAGCAGACACATTAAGGGACAAGTTAGTGTGTGGGCTACAAAGTGAAGGAACCCAGAAACGGCTTCTATCAGAAAAGGACCTTATGCTGGACAAAGCTTTCAGTATGGCAGTATCACATGAAGCAGCCGCAAGGGGCGCTGCAGAGATACAATGGAGACCGCAAGAATATGGCACCAATGAAATGTCCTATGGAACAGGGAAGTGCTATCGCTGCAGCAGAACAACACTTGACCAGAAAGATTGTTGGTTCAAGGACCAAGTGTGCAGACAGTGTGGGAAAGCAGGACACATAGCAAGAGTCTGCAGGTCTGGGAAGAAAACCAACAGTAAGAAATCTCCACAGGAGAAGTACAAAAAGGTACACCAGGTGATGGACAGTGGTTCAGACGAACAGAAAAGTGACACAGACTCCGGAAGCAAGGGGCTGATAATGGACCACAGTTTGTGTCCGATGAGTTCCAAAAATTCATGAAAAGGAATGGGGTAAGGCATTACACATCCGCCCCGTATCATCCAGCCACAAATGGATTGGCTGAGAGGTTCGTACAAACCTTTAAGAAGGCGATAAAGGCCATGTGCGATGATGAAATTCCACTACAGCATAAGATGGACAACTTCTTATTAGCCTACCGAAATGTGACACATGTAGTTACCAACCAGACCCCGGCCATGATGTTCTTTAACCGAAGGTTGAGATCTCGTCTGGACTTGCTCAGACCAAATGTGCGAAGAAATGTTGAGGACAAACAATTCCAGCACATCAATGAGAAGCCGACAAGGAGCTTCAATATAGGGCAACCAGTCTTGGCCCGTGACTATCGAACAGAGAAGTGGCAACCCGGAACGATATGTACAAGGCAGGGGCCATTAATGTACACAGTGGATGTCAGGGAGAACATTGTGAGACGCCACGTCGATCAGATCTTAGCGTCACAGGAACACGTCAACCACATGTCTCGAGTACCTGGGGATGAACCCGACATACCGGTAGCATCTACTTCAGACCCAGTAGCAGTGGAACCCGATGAACCACCCGATGAAAAGGAGTCAGAATCGCCTCTGCACCAAGAACAATAACCTCTGGAAAGGCGCTATCCCGAAAGGGTCAGGAAGCCGCCCCAAAGACTGAATCTATAAATGGACTTTCGTTGTTTAATGTACATGTTGAAATGTTAATTGTTATTTGAATATTAGGGGTATTACTAATCTAAAAGGGGAGGAATTGTAGTGTATGTGCCTTTAAGTCAGAACTACTTTTACAGCTCCTGTATCCTGTAGTACTGGCAGTGACCACACCGGTATATAAGCTTTGCGCATGCCTCTGTACCCCCAGTCTACAGTCTACCCTCCTCCAGTAAAGACCTGTTATTTGTTAATGTACAGCATCCGTGTGATTATTTAATAATAGCATATCCACTGAACCATGGATCCAACACTGGGGATGTGCTTTGTCCTGTGCTGGCGATGTGCTTTGTCCTGTGCTGGTGATGTCTCTTGTCCTGTACTGGTGATGTCTCTTGTCCTGTGCTGGGAATGTGTCTTGTCCTATGCTGGTGATGTGCCTTGTCCTGTGCTGGGGATGTGCTTTGTCCTGTGCTGGAGATGTGCCTTGTCCTGTGCTGGAGATGTGCCTTGTCATGTGCTGGTGAGGTGCCTTGTCCTGTGCTGGGAATGTGCCTTATCCTGTGCTGGGAATGTGCTTTGTCCTGTGCTGGTGATGGGTCTTGTCCTGTGCTGGGAATGTGCCTTGTTCTGTGCTGGTGATGTGTCTTGTCCTGTGCTTGTGATGTGCCTTGTCCTGTGCTGGGAATGTGCCTTGTCCTGTGCTGGTGATGTGTCTTGTCCTGTGCTGGGGATGTGCCTTTTCCTGGGCTGGGAATGTGCCTTTTCCTGTGCTGGGTTTGTGCCTTTTCCTGTGCTGGGAATGTGCCTTGTCCTGTGCTGGGGATGTGCCTTGTCCTGTGCTGTGGATGTGCTTTGTCCTGTGCTGGTGATGTACTTTGTCCTGTGCTGGTGATGTGCTTTGTCCTGTGCTGGCGACGTGCCTTGTCCTCTACTGGTGATCTGTATTGTCCTGTGCTAGGGATGTGTCTTGTCCTGTGCTGGGGATGTGCTTTTGAATGATTTTGTTTTTACTGTTGTGTTTACCTTCAGCTGCTGTGTGGTTTGCACGCCAAACTCTTATGTGGGACCTTATCGAAAGCCTTCTGAACGTCCTAATATACCACATCCACTGGTTCTCCCTTATCTATTCTACCAGTTACCTCCTCAAAAAATTCCAGTGGATTAGTCCAGCATGATTTACCTTTTGTAAATCCAAGTTGACTTGGTCCGATCCTGTCACAGTTTTCCAAGTGCTCTGCTATAACATCTTTTATAATGGACTCTAGCATTTTCCCCACTACCATTGTCAGGCTTACCGGTCTTTAGTTCCCCGTTTTCTCTCTACCACCTTTTTTAAATAGTGGGGTTACATTAGCTACCCCGCAATCCATGGGAATTATTCCAGAGTCTATAGAATTTTGAAAGATGACCAGCAAAGCATCTACTATTTCTAGGGCCATTTCCTTAAGTACCCTAGGATGTAGATTATCAGGCCCTGGGGATTTATCGGCCTTCAATCCCATTAATTTCCCTAACATCATTTCCCTACAAATAAGGATATCATTCAATTCCTCCCTCTCATTAGAACCTATGTTCCCTGAAATCTCTGTATGGTTATTTGTGTCCTCCTTTGTGAAGACAGAACAAAAGTATGTATTTAATTGGCCTGCCATTTCTTTGTTCCCCATTATAAATTCCCCTGATTCTGACTGCAAGGGACCTACGCTTGACTTCACCAATCTTTTTCTCTTCACATATCTATAGGAGCTTTTACAGTCAGTTTTTATGTTCACTGCAAGCTTACTCTCATATTCTACTTTCCCCCGCTTAATTAATCTCTTTGTCCTCCTTTGCTGAATCCTAAACTGTTCCCTATCCTCAGGTTTGCTGCTTTTTCTGGCCAATTTATATGTCCTCTCCTTGGATCTTATGCTAGCCCCAATTTCCCTTGTTAGCCACGGTTGAGTCACCTTTTTGTTTTATTTTTATGCCGAAAAGGGATGAACAAATTCAGTAGTTCATCCATGCGATCTTTAAATGTTTGCCATTGTCTATCCACCGTCAACCCTTTAAGTAACGTTCCCCAATCCATCCTAGCCAACTCGCGCCTCATACCATGGTAGTTTCCTTTATTTAAATTCAGGACTCTAGTCTCTGAGTCAACTACTTCACTCTCCATCTTAATGAAGAATTCTACCAGTAAATTAATGTGTAGTGGTGCCCATATCCTAACTCGCACAAAGTCCCGTTCACCCTTCACCCCTGTGCTCGCTGATCTACATTGGCTCCCTCGATTTTAAAATTCTCATCCTTGTTTTCAAATCCCTCTATGGCTTCGCCCCCACCTCCCTAATCTCTGGAATCTCCTCCAGCCCTACAACCCTCAGAGATACCTGTGCTCCTCTAATTCTGGTCTCTGCCTCCACCCCGACTTTCTTCGCTCCACCATTGGTGACTGTACTGTCAACTGCCTAGGCCCCAAGCTCTGAAATTGCCTCCCTTAACCTCTCAGTATCTTTAATTTTCTCTCCTCCTGTAAAACCTGCCTCTTTGACCAAGCTTTTTGTCATCTATCCTAATATCTCCTTACGTGCCTCAATGTCAAATTTTGTTTGATAACGCTCCTGTGAAGCACCGTGGGACATTTCACTCGGTTAAAGGCATTATATAAATGCAAGTTGTTGATTTGTTGTCATAGCCATCACCAAAATTGGCCCAGAATTTGTGGTCAGCGGCGAAGTGACTGTGACCACCGCTGACCTCGAAGAAAACTGCCCACATTGATCTCGCAATCTCTGTGGCAAAAACGTTTGGTTTCTCGATGTTAAATTGATTGTAACGTTATCAAAAGGGTATCATCAGTGCAGCAGTGATGTCATCAAGCTGTCCAAGCAGCCAATTTCATTGAAGTATTCTCACAGCCATCAAACCAGGAAATAAAAAGCACTGATTCAATTCACTTTTTAAAAGTTTTAGGGAGCAAAATAAAGATTGGCACATATGCATTGGGTTAAGGTAAAGCTGAAATATCATAAATAAACTTTATTTAAAAAATCTAGTAATTTTCTATCGTAATGGAGAAATTTGACATTCTACAAATGCAAAATTTGTTTTCAGGGCCAGAACAGTTGTTCAGCAGTCAACACGCTGTTAAAACACCAGTTACACCTATTCCAACAAGGCTTAACTTCAATGGGGTGTTTAACAGCATAATTAGATCAGTAAAGCTTAAGTTTTAGTCAGTTCAACTGATTTTACTGATTGCCAGCTCTGGGAAGTTCTATAGTGCAGCCTATGGCGGAGCAGGGAATGACTGACCACAACATCAGGATTTCTGTGCTTATCTGCGCATGCGCGAAATCCTGAAGTTACGGTCAGTTTCAGAGGGGTAATGAGGGCGAATGCTGACAGTTTGCCGTCATTACCACCATAAAATTTGGGTTATTAAATGTACATAGCAGTGGGAAGAAGGATATTAATAAATCAACAGACGCACCAATACATTAGTAGAAAATTAATAAGTTCCAGTGAATTAAAAAAAGACTTTCATTTCTATAGCACCTTTACACGGATGTTCCAAAATGCTTTACAGCCAATGAAGTACTTTTGAAGTGCAGTCACTGCTGTAATGTAGGAAACACTGCAGCCAATTTGCACACAGCAAGGTCCCGCAAATAGCAATGTGATAACCAGATAATGTTTTAGTGTTATGTTGATTGAGGGATAAATATTGGCCAGGACACCGGGGACAACTCCCCTGCTCTTCTTCGAAATAGTGCCATGGGATCTTTTATGTTCACCGCAGAGAGCAGATGGGGCCTCAGTTTAGCATCTCATCTGAAAGACGGCACCTCCGACAGTGCAGCACTCCCTCAGTGCTGCACTGGAGTGTCAGCTTAGATTTTCATGCTCAAGTCTCTGGAGTGGGACTTGAACCCACAACCTCCACCTCAGAGGTGAGAGTGCTATCCACTGAGCCACAGCTGACCCACGATTTTATCGTACAAGTAGGTACAGGGCAGAGTGAGTCAACTCCCATAAAAGTAGATGCTCAGATGGCTTCAGGGAATGACCAATGTCGCTGAACCGGAAGTATATATGGCAGAGCCAAAATTATAACATGGGGTACAAAAGAAACTGAAGCTGAAAGAAAAGATCTTTTTCGGCTAAGAAAATCTGCCTTAGTCGAGCAAGGCTCATCCACTAATAATTAGCTTGAATTGGTGCATTCCATTACAACTGTTTAATATTATATAGATGATGCAGAACTGCAGTAACTGTTAGAAATTGCATTTTATCACCAGCTGTAGCATGCTGGATTGATGGTGAATGTGTGCTAATATTACTGTGTACTGGATGATTTAACAGATGGAATTCAAGGTTGCCTAATTCAAATTCTGAGCCCACCTAAGACTTGAATATTGTGTTCCTATCTGGGTCTTATTTCCAGCAGCCCTCTCTCACACTCCTGGACAAGATACAAGCATCGGCATTTACCAAAGGCACTATTGATGGAGTTTCACAGCAATGTTTTTGGTGTGCTTTTTCCCTTACGGAGACCACTGTATTTTCTGTTTCTTTGAGTGCTTTTTTTTTTAAGGTATCAGAAGGTGTTACATGAAAAATTGAAAAGCCTCCATAATTGCATATTGTTAAACATGCTGAGTGATGTGCATACATGATGGTTTGATGACTTCAAACTTTAATTTTCATAGACAAAGAGGGAGTCAAAGAAGAATAGAGTGTAGCTTCTGTGCATTTCTTTGGCCCTGATTGTTTACGCTGATTTCCACTGTTTTATGCTGTTTTTTTACATTCTGGCATAAGCTAATGAGATTCATAGATCATACAGCACAGAAGGAGGCCATTCGGCCCATCAAACCTGAGTCAGCTCTTTAAAATAGCTATCCAATCAATCCCAGTCCCCTACCCTTTCCCATAGCCCTGCAGTGACAGGATCGGACAGAGTCAACATGGATTTACAAAAGGTAAATCATGCTTGACTAATCTACTGGAATTTTTTGAGGATGTAACTGGTAGAATAGATAAGGGAGAACCAGTGGATGTGGTATATTTGGACTTTCAGAAGTTTTCAATAAGGTCCCGCATAAGAGATTAGCGTGCAAAGTTAAAGCACATGGGATTGGGGGTAAGGTACTGACTTGGATAGAGAACTGGTTGGCAGACAGGAAGCAAAGAGTTGGAATAAACGGGTCTTTTTCCGAGTGGCAGGCAGTGACTGGTGGGGTACCGCAGGAATCCATGCTAGGATCCCAGTTATTCACATTATATATTAATGATCTAGACGAGGGAACTAGATGTAATATCTCCAAGTTTGCAGATGACACAAAGCTGGGTGGGCGTGTGTGCTGTGAGGGGGATGCAGAGAAACTCCACTATGATTTGGACAGGTTGGGCGATTGGGCAGATGCATGGCAGATGCAGTATAATGTGGATAAATGTGAGGTTATCCACTTTGGTGGCAAAAACAGGAAGACAGATTATTAACTGAATGGCAATAGATTGGGAAAAGGGGAAGTGCAACGAGACTTGGGTGTCCCTGTGCACCAGTCGCTGAAGGTAAGCATGCAGGTGCAGAAGGCGGTTAAGAAGGCAAATGGTATATTGGCATTCGTAGCGAGAGGATTCGAGTACAGGAGCAAGGATATCTTGCTGCAGTTGTACAGGGCCTTGGTGAGACCACACCTTGAGTATTGTGTGCAGTTTTGTTCGCCTTATCTGAGGAAGGATGTTCTTGCCATGGAGGGAGTGCAGCAAAGATTCACCAGAATGATACCTGGGATGGCAGGAATGATGTATGAGGAGAGATTGGGTCGATTAGGCTTATATTCGCTGGAGTTTAGAAGAATGAGAGGGGATCTCATTGAAACTTATAAAATTCTAACAGGACCAGACAGACTAGATGCAGGAAGGATGTTCCCGATGGCGGGGGAGTCCAGGACCAGGGGTCACAGTCTAAGGATAAGGGGTAAGCCATTTAGGACTGAGATGAGGTGGAATTTCTTCACCCAGAGAGTGGTGAACCTGTGGAATTCTCTACCACAGAAGGCAGTTGAGGCCAATTCATTAAATATATTCAAGAAGGAGTTAGATATATTTCTTAAGGCTAAAGGGATCAAGGGATATGGGGAGAAGGCAGGGACAGGGTACTGAATTTGGATGATCAGCCATGATCTCATTAAATGGTGGAGCAGGCTCGATTGACCGAATGGCCTACTCCTGCTCCTATTTTCTATGTTTCTATGCAAATTTTCCCCATTCAAGTACTTATCCAATTCCCTTTTGAAAGTTATTATTGAATCTGCTTCCTTTCAGGTAGTGCATTTCAGATCATAACAACTTAGTGCATACAAAATGTCTCCTCATCTTGCCTGGTTCTTTTGCATATTACCTTCTGCCATTGGAATCAGTTTTTCCTTATTTAATCTTTCATGATTTTGATTACCTCTAGTAAATCTCTCCTTAACCTTCTCTGCACTAAGGAGAACAACCAAAGCTTCTCTAGCCTCTCCGCGTAACTGAAGTCTCTCACCCCGGTACCATTCTAGTAAATCTTCTTTGCACTCTCGCCAAGGCCTTGACATCCTTCCTGAAGTGTGGTGCCCAGAATTGGACTCAATTCTCCAGCTGGGCCCTAACCAGTGATATTTAAAGGTTTAGCATATCTTCTTTGTTTTTATACTCTATGCTTCTATTTATAAAGCCAAGGATCTCATATGCCTTTTTAAGAGCCTTCTCAACTTGTCCTGCCACCTTCAAAGATTAGTGTACATAGACCCCCAGGTCTCTCTGTTCCTGCAACTCCTTTAAAATTGTACCATTTAGTTTATATTGCCTCTCCTCATTCTTCCTACCAAAATGCATCATTTCATACTTCTCTGCATTAAATTGCATCTGCCATGTGTCTGCCCATTTCACCAGTCTCTGTCCTCCTGACGCCTGTTACTATCCTCCTCAATGTGTAATACATTTCCAAGTTTTGTGTCATCTGCAAATTTTGAAATTGTGCCTTGTATACCCAAGTCCGGGTCATTAATATATATCAAAAAGAGCAGTGGTCCTAATACCGACCCCTAGGGAACACCACTGTATATTTCCCTCTAATTTGAAAAACAACTGTTCACCACTACTCTCTGCTTTTTGTCCCTTAGCCCATTTTGTATCCACGCTGCCACTGTTCATGGCTTTAATTTTGCTTACAAGCCCTTTATGTGGTACTTCATCAAATGCCTTTTTAAAGTCCATATACACAACCTCAACCAGACTACCCTCATCAACCCTCTCCGCTACTTCATCAAATAACTCAATCAAATTAGTCAAACACGATTTGCCTTTAACAAATCTGTGCTGACTTTCATTTATTAGCCCATACTTATCCAAGTGGTAATTAATTTTGTCCTGGATTATTGTCTCTAAAAGTCTCCCCACCGCTGATGTTAGGCTGACTGGCCTGCAGTTGCCAGGATTATCCCTCTTCCCTTTTTTGAACAAGTATGTAACATTTGCAATCCTCCAGTCCCCTGGCACCAACCCCATATCTAAGGAGGATTGGAAGATTGTGGTCACAGAGCCTCCACAATTTCCACCCTTACTTCCCTCAGCAACCTCGGAGTGACTTTTCCAGCCAATCATTTAAGTACAGGTAGACTATCCTTTCTCCGCACTTCTGAAAACCGAAAACCTCTGAAAACCGAAAGTTTTTTCGTGGAGCGTAAGTCGTGCGCACGACATAAAGTTTTTTCGTGGAGCGTAAGTCGTGCGCACGACATGACCCGAGTGGCGCCAAACATGACCCGACGCGGCCGATGCTTGACCCACGCAGGTGTGAGGCATCAGACATTAAGCGGTCTAACCAGCGGTCATTAAAGAGCATGCTAGAGGCTGTTCAAAAACTGGCTCAGCAAATTTAACATTTTTATTTTGTGGGCCCTAGAATAGCAGGAGTGGTCCTCCGGGGCCCAGAACAAGAATTCCTGTACGCTGCCTCTTTTCTGACCTGATTTGCGGGCCAGCTTAGCGTAGGAGTCAGCCAATATCCGGCTTTCCCACAACTGGCGGCGGCAGTCGAGCCCCAGACCCCCGCTAAGTCAAGGAATTCAGATACGGAGCAGGAGGAGCTGTAAACAGACTGTGAGCGGCAGCACAGAGAAGCAGGAAGGGGAATGAGACACGGAGCAGGGGGAGCTGTAAACAGACTGTGAGCGGCAGCACAGAGAAGCAGGAAGGGGAATGAGACACGGAACAGTCGCAAGAGGTAGCCTGAACTTTTAAAATTTATATTAAGTACAAATACTAATTACCAAATTAATTTAATGTTCAGAGTTTCCCAGTCTCATAATAAATATAATACCGTTCTGAAATCCGAAAAATTCCGAATTCCGAAACACAGCTGGTCCCAAGGTTTTCAGATAAGGGATAGTCTACCTGTACCTCCACTTTATCTATTTTTATCCTATCCAATATCGCTACTACCTTCTACTTTACTGCTACATTGGCAGCATCCTCTTCTCTCGTGAAGCAGATGCAACGTACTCATTTAGTACCTCAGCCATGACCTCTGCCTTCACAAGAAGATCTTCTTTACGATCCCTAATCAGCCCCACCCTTCACTTGACTACCCATTAACTATTTATATGTTTATAAAAGACATTTTTGTGTTATTTATTCCCTTTTATGTTAGCCGCTAATCTATTCTCATAGGCGAGGCCCGAGACCAGTCGGGACCAGCGGGAGCAGCGAGGAGGAGCTCGGGAGAAAACCCGGCGACCAGCGAGGCCCGAGACCAGTCGGGAGCAGTGTGGTGAGACCGGTATAAAAACCGGAGAGAGGCGAGGCATACCAACTCAGCAGCGGGGAGAGAGGTAAAAAGTAATCAGTGTGTGACGTCACCAGGGAGCAGGTAGGTGATTGGTTGGTGAGTATTTCTCTTTTTTCAATACAAGCTTGAATTCTGTGGTGTTAAATTTCTGTGGTGTAGTGGGGATAGTTGGTAAATAAAGCGCCCTAGAGCATACCTGTAACTGGGGTATTGAATAAATTTTTAAAGTAATTAAAGGGGTAAGTCATGGCAGGAGAGTTCAGACCCGTGCTCTGCTCCTCCTGCTCTATGTGGGAAGTCAGGGATGCTGCCAGTGTCCCTGATGACCATGTGTGCAGGAAATGCATCCAGCTGCAGCTACTTGTAGACCGCATTGCGGCGCTCGAGCTGCGGGTGGATGAATTTTGGAGCATGCGCGATGCTGAAAGGCTCGTGGATAACACGTTTAGCGAGTTGTGCACGCCTCAGGGTAGGGCAGCACAGGGGGTGACCATCAGGCGGAGCAACAAAGGCAGGCAGGTAGTGCAGGGAACCCCTGCGGACATCCCCCTTTCAAACAAGTATACCGCTTTGGATACTGTTGAGGGGGATGACTCACCAGGGGAAGGCAGCAGCGGCCAACTTCCTGGCACTGGGGGTGCTCCTGCTGCCCAGGAAGGGGGGAAAAAGAGTGGGAGAGCAATAGTGGTAGGGGATTCTATAGTAAGGGGAACAGATAGGCGTTTCTGTGGCCGTAGACGTGAATCCAGGATGGTTTGTTGCCTCCCTGGTGCCAGGGTCAAGGATGTCACTGAGCAGCTGCAGGGCATTCTGGAGGGGGAGGGAGAACAGCCAGTGGTCGTGGTCCACATTGGTACCAACGACATAGGTAAAAAGAGGGATGAGGTCCTGCAGCAAGAATTTAGGGAGCTAGGTGAAGGATTAAGGAGCAGGACCTCAAAGGTTGTAATCTCTGGATTACTCCCGGTGCCACGTGCTAGTAAGTATAGGAATAGGAAGATAGAACAGATGAATGCGTGGCTAAAGGGATGGTGCAAGGGGGAGGGCTTTAGTTTCCTGGATCACTGGGTCTGCTTCTGGGAAAGGTGGGACTTGTACAAGTCGGACGGTTTACACCTGAACCAGGGGGGAACCAATATCCTTGCGGGGAGGTTTGCTAGCACTGCTGGGGAGGGTTTAAACTAACTTGGCAGGGGGTTGGGGTACAGAGTGGAGCTATAGTAGGGGGTGATTTACGGCCAAATACAGAGGGAAAAACAAGTCAGCTGGGAAGGCAGAGCAAATATGTGAAGGCAAAAGAGAATATGGCAGGGCTGGAAGGCATTTATTTTAATGCAAGGAGTCTTGCAAATAAGGTGGATGAACTGAAGTTGTTGTTGAACACATGGGAGTACGATATTGTTGCTATCACGGAGACATGGTTGAGGGAGGGTCAGGACTGGCAGCTCAATATTCCGGGGTATAGAATCTTCAGGCGAGACAGAGGGGGGTGTAAAAGGGGAGGGGGTGTTGCAATATTAATTAAGGAGTCAATTACTGCTGTAAGGAGGGATGATATATTAGCAGGTTCCTCTAATGAGGCCATATGGGTAGAACTTAAAAACAAAAAGGGGGCAAGCACTTTGCTGGGAGTGTACTATAGGCCCCCAAACAGTCAGGGGGAGATAGAGGAACAGATATGTAGGCAAATCTCCGAGAAGTGCGAAAATAATAGGGTAATAATAGTGGCGGATTTCAACTTCCCCAATATAAATTGGGACAGTCAGAGTGTGAAAGGCTTAGAGGGTGCAGAATTCTTAAAGTGCATCCAGGAGAGCTTTTTGAGCCAACATGTAGAAAGTCCTACAAGAGAGGGGGCGGTACTGGACCTAATTCTGGGGAATGTAGCCGGGCAAGTGGTGGAAGTGTCAGTAGGAGAGCATTTTGGCGACAGTGACCATAATTCGGTGAGATTTAAGGTGGTCATGGAAAAAGACAAAGACGGCCCGGAAATAAGGGTTCTAAATTGGGGGAAGGCCGATTTTAATATGATAAGGCAGGATCTGGCCAAAGTGGACTGGGAGCAGCTGCTTATAGGAAAATCCACATCAAAACAGTGGGAGACTTTCAGAAGGGAAATAGAGAGAGTACAACGCCAACATGTTCCTGTAAAGGTCAAGGGTGGGACCAACAAGCAAAGGGAACCTTGGATGACAAGGGATATACAAAAATGCATTAGAAATAAGAGGGGGGCTTTTGGCAGTTACAAAAGACTAAAGACAGAAGAAGCCCTAGAGGAGTATAAAAAGTGCAGGGGCATACTTAAAAAAGAAATTAGGAGGGCGAGGAGGGGCCATGAAATAACACTGGCGAGCAAAATAAAGGAAAATCCTAAGATGTTTTATAAGTATATTAAGGGCAAGAGGATAACCAGGGAAAGGGTAGGGCCCATTAGGGACCAAAGTGGCAATCTGTGTGTAGAGCCAGAGGATGTAGGCAGGGTTTTAAATGAATTTTTTGCATCTGTGTTCACTATGGAGAAAGACGATGCAGACATAGAAATCGGGCAAGGGGACTGTGACATACTTGAACATATTAGCATCGAGAGGGAGGAGGTGCTAGCGGTTTTAGCGGGCCAAAAAGTGGATAAATCCCCAGGCCCGGACGAGATGTATCCCAGGCTGCTGTGGGAGGCAAGGGAGGAGATTGCAGGGGCTCTGACACTAATTTTCAGAACCTCTCTGGCCACAGGGGATGTACCAGAGGACTGGAGAACAGCTAACGTAGTACCATTATTCAAGAAGGGTAGCAGGGATAAACCAGGGAATTACAGGCCAGTGAGTCTAACATCTGTGGTGGGGAAATTATTGGAAAAAATTCTGAGGGACAAAATTAATCTCCACTTGGAGAGGCAAGGATTAATCGGGGATTGTCAGCATGGCTTTGTCAAGGGTAAATCATGTCTAACAAATCTGATCGAATTTTTCGAGGGGGTGACTAGTGGGGTGGATGAGGGAAATGCTGTGGATGTGGTGTACATGGACTTCAGTAAAGCTTTTGACAAAGTCCCGCATAGGAGACTGGTCAAGAAGGTAAGAGCCCATGGGATCCAGGGTGCCTTGGCGCGTTGGATCCTAAACTGGCTGAGTGGCAGGAGGCAGAGGGTGATGGTCGAAGGTTGCTTTTGTGACTGGAAGCCTGTGTCCAGTGGGGTACCTCAGGGATCGGTGCTGGGTCCCTTATTGTTTGTGATCTACATAAATGATTTGGATGAAAATGTAAAAGGTATGATCAGTAAGTTCGCAGATGACACGAAAATTGGTGGGGTGGTAAATTGCGAGGAGGAAAGCCTCCGGCTACAGGACGATATAAACGGGTTGGTCAGATGGGCGGAAAAGTGGCAAATGGAATTTAACCCTGAAAAGTGCGAGGTGATGCATTTTGGACGGACAAATAAGGCAAGGGAATACACAATGAGTGGTAGGACCCTAGGAAGTACAGAGGGTCAGAGGGACCTTGGTGTACATGTACATAGATCCCTGAAGGCAGCGGAGCAGGTAGATAAGGTGGTTAAAAAGGCATATGGGATACTTGCCTTCATTAGCCGAGGCATAGAATATAAGAGCAGGGAGGTTATGATGGAGCTGTACAAAACGCTGGTGAGGCCACAGCTGGAGTACTGTGTGCAGTTCTGGTCGCCTCACTATAGGAAGGATGTGATTGCTTTGGAGAGGGTGCAGAGAAGATTCACCAGGATGTTACCTGGGATGGAGCGCCTCAGCTATGAAGAGAGGCTGGACAGGCTGGAGTTGTTTTCCTTGGAGCAGAGAAGGCTGAGGGGGGACCTGATTGAGGTGTACAAAATAATGAGGGGCATAGATAGGGTAGATAAAGAGGAACTTTTCCCCTTAGTGGGGGGGTCAATAACAAGGGGGCATAGATTCAGGGTAAGGGGCAGGAGATTTAGAGGGGATTTGAGGAGGAACTTTTTCACCCAGAGGGTGGTTGGAATGTGGAACTCAATGCCTGAAAGGGTGGTGGAGGCAGGAACCCTCACAACATTCAAGAAGCATTTGGATGAGCACTTGAAATGCCATTGCATACAAGGCTATGGACCAAATGCTGGAAAATGGGATTAGACTGGACAGGGATGGATGGGCGGCGCAGACACGATGGGCTGAAGGGCCTCTTTCTGTGCTGTAAAACTCTATGACTCTATGACTCTCTCTTTGCCACTCTTATTCCCTTTTTTAGATCTCCTCTGTACTTTCTGTATTCATTTTGGTTCTCTGCTGTATTATCAACCTTACATTTGTCATGAACCTCCTTTTTCAATTTCATTTTAATCTCTATATCTTTAGTCACCTAGGGAGCTCTAGCTTTGAATGCCCTTCCTTTCCCCTCAGGCAATTTTGTCTGCGTGTTGCCACTGCCCCTTTAATCCCATGGGCTTCAATTTTGCTATCAAGTCTGTTATGTGATACTTTATCAAATGCCTTTTGAATGTCCATATACACAACACCTCATCAACCCTCTCCATTACTTCAAAAAATTCAATCAAGAGATTGGCAGGAAATTTTGGCGCAAGTCAGCAAGTTCACCGTAAAAACTGGCATATGTTTCGATTCACGCTGATGCAGGAAATTCTGGGCCAATACGCCAGAATAATAAGCTGCACTAATAGTTAATGTGCAGCATCACCCCGTACACGACAAACTACCTTACCATATATAAAAACAGAAAATGCAGGAAATACTAAGCATGTCAGGCAGCATCTGTGGAGAGAGAAACAGAGTTAACGGGTTTGGACGAGGTGGGTTTGGAGGCGGTTGGGCTGTGAAAAATTGGAAAAAATGGCTTCAGACTGCTAACCTGCCTCCATCCCGCCCCACGCGATTTTTGTGTCGGGTCAGCCGCTCCCAAACTGATCCGACTGGAACCAGTGGGACAGATTGTTAAGGCAGTTAAGAGCCTGTTAACTGTCTTGCTAATCCTATTTTTATAGTGGTTTCCCATTTTTGTGCCTCTGGCTCCTGTTTCTCATCTTGTCAGAAACATGCCAGCTGCAAGGAGACGAGTTGCTGGAGGACATGATCTGTAGTCACTGGTGCAGCACTTTAAAAGCGCTCCTGTAACGTGGCTGACATTAAAGTTAGAGATGTAACAGATTTTACGCGAGTGCCAGGGCAGGGAAAGTGGGGAAGGAGAGGAGAGAACAAAAGGGAAGGTCTCTGATAGGGTCGCATAGAGCACCATGTAATCTTGCCGCTCTCGAGCCCTGGTTTTATCTAAAGCTGCTCTTATGCAGTGTAAGACCTGGATTGTTGCAGCCGTGACCTGCTAGCACTGATCTCGTCCAATTGGCGTCAGGTAGACCCCGGAGTTTTAGTCGCTAGGCAGGAACTGGCAACGTTAGCAGCTTCTTGATGCTGCATGTAAAAGCAGCTCAAATGACAACCTCATGGAAAGCACTGGTATTCTGGGGGCATTGGCTCATATCCATGATTCCTCACACGACAGCCTACTAACCTGAAGTAGCGAGGAGGGCTCCTAACCCAGGGCGGGAGTAATAGTCTGAGAACCAGTCATCACTGTGGCTGCCCGCATACACCTCCAAGCAGCCAGATATCAGAGAGGCATCTTAGTCCATACGAACATACAAAATTGATGGGCAGAAATGTCAATAAGAAAAAAGAAAAGAAAGACTTGCATTTATATAGCGCCTTTCATGGCCTCAGGACGTCCCAAAGCGCCATGCAGTCAATGAAGTACTTTTACATAAGAACATAAGAAATAAGGGCAGGAGTGGGCCTTACAGCCCCTCGAGCCAGGTCCGCCATTCAATAAGATCCATGGCTGATCATCGACCTCAACTCCATTTTCCTGCACCATCCCCATATCCCTTGATTCCCCTACAGCCCAAAAATCTATCTATCTCAGCCTTGAATATACTCAAAGACTCCGCATTCACAGCCCTCTGGCAGAGAATTCCAAAGATTCACAACCCTCTGAGTGAAGAAATTCCTCCTCATCTCGGTTTTAAATGGCCTAGCCCCTATCCTGAGACTATGCCCCCTAGTTCTAGACACTCCAGCCAGGGGAAACAACCTCTCAGCATCTACCCTGTCAATTCCCTTCAGAATCTTGTATGTTTCAATGAGAACACCTCTCATTCTTCTAAACTCCAGAGAGTATAGACCCATTCTACACAATCTCTCATCATAGGACAACCCTCTCATCCCAGGAATCAATCTAGTGAACCTGCATTGCACCGCCTCCAAGGCAAGTATATCCTTCCTTAAATAAGGAGACCAAAACTGTGCACAGTACTCCAGGTGTGGTTTCACCAAGCCCTGTACAATTGTGGCAAGTTTTGAAGTGTCGTCACTGTTGTAATGCCTGCCCCACACACCAAGATGGATGAAGCATCATGACTAGACAATTCCCAACCCTTCCTCCCACCAGCGCCCCCCCACCACCACCCACCACCCCCCGACACCCCCATGGACATATATCTCCTGGGAGAGGGAAAAAGAACAGAGAAAAAGCCCAGGCCAATAAGGGAAAAATACTCAACAACAACAACTTGTATTTATATAGCACCTTAAATGTAGTAAAACGTCCCAAGGCACTTCAGAGGAGTGTCATAAGACAGAATTTAACACTAAGCCACATAAGGAGAAATTAGGGCACATGACCAAAAGCTTGGTCAAAGAGGTAGGTTTGAAGGAGTGTCTTTAAAGTTTGAAAGAGTGATAGAGAGGAGGAGAGGTTTAGGCAGGGAATTTCAGAGCTTAGGGCCTAGGCAACACAAAGCACGGCCACCAATGGTTGAGCGATTAAAATCAGGGATGCTCAAGAGGCCAAGATTAGAGAAGCACAGATATCTCGTGGGGTCGTGGGCTTGGAGGAGGTTACAGCGATAGATAGGGGTGAGGTCATGGACCCATTTGAAAAAAGGATGAGTATTTTAAAATCGAGGCATTGCTCAACCGGGAGCCAATGTACGTCAGTGAGTACAGGGGTGATGGGTGAACGGGACTTGGTGCGAGTCAGGACTCGGGCAGCCAAGTTTTGGATAACCTCAATGTTGCTCTCTCTCTCTCTCCCTCCCCAATTTGTGTTGCTCTCTCTCTCTCTCCCTCCCCAATTTGTGTTGCTCTCTCTCTCCCAGTTTGTGTTGCTCTCTCTCTCTCTCCCTCCCCAATTTGTGTTGCTCTCTCTCTCTCTCCCTCCCCAGTTTGTGTTGCTCTCTCTCTCCCAGTTTGTGTTGCTCTCTCGCTCCCCAGTTTGTGTTGCTCTCTCTCTCTCTCTCTCCCCAGTTTGTGTTGCTCTATCTCCCGCCCCAGTTTGTGTTGCTCTCTCTCTCTCCCCAGTTTGTGTTGCTCTATCTCCCGCCCCAGTTTGTGTTGCTCTCTCTCTCCCCCCCCCCCCAGTTTGTGCTGCTCTATCTCCCGCCCCAGTTTGTGTTGCTCTCTCTCCTTCCCCCAGTGTGTGTTGCTCTCTCTCTCTCTCTCCCCCAGTTTGTGTTGCTCTCTCTCTCTCCCCAGTTTGTGTTGCTCTCTCTCTCTCCCCAGTTTGTGTTGCTCTCTCTCTCCCTCCCCAGTTTGTGTTGCTCTCTCTCTCTCCCTCCCTCCCCAGTTTGTGTTGCTCTCTCTCTCTCCCCAGTTTGTGTTGCTCTATCTCCCGCCCCAGTTTGTGTTGCTCTCTCTCTCTCCCCAGTTTGTGTTGCTCTATCTCCCGCCCCAGTTTGTGTTGCTCTCTCTCTCCCCCCCCCAGTTTGTGTTGCTCTATCTCCCACCCAAGTTTGTGTTGCTCTCTCTCCTTCCCCCAGTTTGTGTTGCTCTCCCTCCTTCCCCCAGTTTGTGTTGCTCTCTCTCTCTCTCTCCCCCAGTTTGTGTTGCTCTCTCTCTCTCCCCAGTTTGGGTTGCTCTCTCTCTCTCTCCCCAGTTTGTGTTGCTCTCTCTCTCTCTCCCCAGTTTGTGTTGCTCTCTCTCCCTCCCCAGTTTGTGTTGCTCTCTCTCTCTCTCCCCAGTTTGTGTTGCTCTCTCTCCCCAGTTTGTGTTGCTCTCTCTCTCCCTCCCCAGTTTGTGTTGCTCTCTCTCTCTCTCACTCCCCCAGTTTGTGTTGCTCTCTCTCCCCAGTTTGTGTTGCTCTCTCTCTCTCTCCCCAGTTTGTGTTGCTCTCTCTCTCTCCCTCCCCCAGTTTGTGTTGCTCTCTCTCTCTCTCCCCAGTTTGTGTTGCTCTCTCTCTCTCCCTCCCCAGCTTGTGTTGCTCTCTCTCTCTCTCTCCCCAGTTTGTGTTGCTCTCTCCCTCTCTCCCCAGTTTGTGTTGCTCTCTCTCTCTCTCTCCCCAGTTTGTGTTGCTCTCTCTCTCCCCCCCCAGTTTGTGTTGCTCTCTCTCTCTCCCACCCCCAGTTTGTGTTGCTCTCTCTCTCTCTCCCCAGTTTGTGTTGTTCTCTCTCCCCCCCACCAGTTTGTGTTGCTCTCTCTCTCTCTCCCCAGTTTGTGTTGCTCTCTCTCTCTCCCCAATTTGTGTTGCTCTCTCTCCCTCCCCCAGTTTGTGTTACGCTCACTCTCTCTCTCTCCCCAGTTTGTGTTGCTCTCTCTCTCCCTCCCCAGTTTGTGTTGCTCTCTCTCTCTCCCCCAGTTTGTGTTGCTCTCTCTCTCCCTCCCCCAGTTTGTGTTGCTCTCTCTCTCCCTCCCTCACCAGTTTGTGTTGCTCTCTCTCTCTCCCCCAGTTTGTGTTGCTCTCTCTCTCCCCAGTTTGTGTTGCTCTCTCTCTCCCTCCCCAGTTTGTGTTGCTCTCTCTCTCCCTCCCCAGTTTGTGTTGCTCTCTCTCTCCCTCCCTCACCAGTTTGTGTTGCTCTCTCTCTCCCTCCCCAGTTTGTGTTGCTCTCTCTCTCCCTCCCTCACCAGTTTGTGTTGCTCTCTCTCTCTCCCCCAGTTTGTGTTGCTCTCTCTCTCCCCAGTTTGTGTTGCTCTCTCTCTCCCTCCCCAGTTTGTGTTGCTCTCTCTCTCCCTCCCCAGTTTGTGTTGCTCTCTCTCTCCCTCCCTCACCAGTTTGTGTTGCTCTCTCTCTCCCTCCCCAGTTTGTGTTGCTCTCTCTCTCCCTCCCTCACCAGTTTGTGTTGCTCTCTCTCTCTCTCCCCCAGTTTGTGTTGCTCTCTCTCTCTCTCCCCAGTTTGTGTTGCTCTCTCTCCCTCTCTCCCCAGTTTGTGTTGCTCTCTCTCTCTCTCTCCCCAGTTTGTGTTGCTATCTCTCTCTCTCCCCAGTTTGTGTTGCTCTCTCTCTCTCTCTCCCCAGTTTGTGTTGCTCTCTCTCCCTCCCCCAGATTGTGTTGCTCTCTCTCTCTCTCCCCAGTTTGTGTTGCTCTCTCTCCCTCCCCCAGTTTGTGTTGCTCTCTCTCTCTCTCTCCCCAGATTGTGTTGCT
Source organism: Somniosus microcephalus (assembly GCF_052327205.1). Lineage (NCBI taxonomy): Eukaryota > Metazoa > Chordata > Chondrichthyes > Squaliformes > Somniosidae > Somniosus > Somniosus microcephalus. The sequence continues at coordinate 238,772,427 of NC_140989.1, read as the reverse complement.
CTCTCTCTCTCTCCCCAGTTTGTGTTGCTCTCTCTCCCTCCCCCAGTTTGTGTTGCTCTCTCTCTCACCCCAGTTTGCGTTGCTCTCTCTCTCTCTCCCCAGTTTGTGTTGCTCTCTCTCTCTCTCTCTCTCTCCCCAGTTTGTGCTGCTCTCTCTCCCTCCCCCAGTTTGTGTTGCTCTCTCTCTCTCTCTCTCTCTCCCCAGTTTGTGTTACTCTCTCTCTCTCTCCCCAGTTTGTGTTGCTCTCTCTCTCTCTCCCTCTCCCCAGTTTGTGTTGCTCTCTCTCCCTCCCCAGTTTGTGTTGCTCTCTCTCTCCCCATGTGATGAAATATGCCATTCATCAGGCACTCTGTATTCTCTGTGTTTGATTGTGCCTGTGACTGTGACAAGCAGGGGAGTTTAGTTTCAGTTTCATTTCCTTACCTGTATTGTATTGTGTGTAGGGCTCCGCCCATACCAGGCCCCTACTTAAGCAGGCCCCAGCGTGTCTCACAAGCAGTACAGCAGATCTCTGTATGAGAGACACTTCTCCACTGTGTATTACTTTCTGAGTTAATTAAAGCCTTGCTTTGCTCCGTTAACATCGAGTCTCGGATTCATTGAGGCACATCAATTTTATTAACTCAACTTTCAACGCAATGGATCAACTCTTGAAACCCGAACGTTTGGATTTGGACCCGCATGCTTCGGACGCATCGGCACGATTCGGACACTGGTTTAAGTGTATGGAATTCTTCCTGGACAATTCCGCAGCCATCACAGACGCTACGGATGCTGAAAGTTTGAAACTCGGAATCCTGCGGAATTGGGTAAGCCACCGGGTTTACCCCCTCATCCAAGACGCCGACACGTACCCGGCCGCCTGCGACATCCTAAAGGTGCATTACCAGCAGCCTACGAACGAGGTGTACGCTAGGCATCTGCTCGCTACTCGCACACAGCGACCTGGGGAATCGCTGGATGAGTTCCCAGTCACCCTGAAAACGCTTGGCAATGACTGCAAGTGCCAAGATGTAAAAGCCGCAGTGTACACTGACGAGCTTGTTCGTGATGCCTTTATCACAGGCCTCAGCTCCACTTACATCCGGCAGAGACTACTGGAAAAAACGGGATTGGACCTGAAACAGGCTGTGGACACAGCGCGATCCCTGGATGTGGCCCAGAGAAACTCGGACGCCTACTCTTCAGCCCGCGCCGCCCACGCCGCCACGTGTGCACCAAGGGCGTCGCCATCTTGGAAGGCATCTTCCCCACCCGGCAGCCCGACACCGTCGGGGCCCCGCTCTCCCCCCAGAAGCCCTACGACAGCCGCGACACGTCGGGGCCCCAACGGCTACTTCTGCGGGCAGCCGAAGCACACCAGAAACCTGTGCCCGGTGAAAGGCACCACCTGCTTTAAGTGCGGTAAGAAGGGGCACTTCGGGAAGGAGTGCAGAGGGAACCCCGCTGGAAAACCCGCCACCACCGCGTGTGCGCCGTGGGAGCGGCCATCTTGCACGCCATCTTGCCCGACCTCGTGGGGTCCACCATCTTGTGAGCAGACAGTGTGGACGCCATCTTGTCTTGATCAGGGCCCTACAGTGGCATCGGTCACAGTGGACCAGACCAGACCGCACCCGCTATCCAAATCAACGGTGGACATTGAGGTAAACGGGTGCGGAGTTAAATGTTTAATTGACAGTGGAAGCACGGAGAGTTTTATCCACCCTGAACTAGCACAACAACTCTCTCTAACGGTGGTCCCTGCTCGGGGCACCATCTCTATGGCTGATAAAACCCAGACATCGACCATTATGGGTTACTGCGCGGTACAATTGTCTGTTAACGGAACTGTATACGATAATTTTAAATTACTAATCATGAAGAGTCAATGTGCGAGCGTGATCTTGGGCCTGGATTTCCAGAGCCACCACCAAAGCATCACGCTCAATTACGGTGGGTCCCAGCCGCCCCTCACAGTGTGCGGTCTGGCTACCCTGAAGGTAAAGCCGCCTTCGCTATTCGCAAACCATACTCCCAACTGCCGGCCAATAGCGACCAAAAGCAGGAGGTACAGCTGGGAGGACAGGCGGTTTATCGCGACCGAGGTGGACAGGCTGCTGAGGGAGCGCGTCATTGAACGCAGCAACAGCCCGTGGCGCGCCCAAGTGGTGGTGGTGAGGGGTAGCGAGAAGAAACAGATGGTGATCGACTATAGCCAAACGATCAACATGTACACCCAACTAGACGCCTACCCGCTACCCCGCATATCAGAAATGGTGAACCAAATTGCCCAATACCGGGTGTTCTCCACCATCGACCTCAAGTCAGCGTACCACCAGCTCCCTATCAGACCAGAGGACCGCCCGTACACCGCCTTCGAGGCGAACGGACGCCTCTACCAATTCCTCAGAGTCCCCTTTGGGGTGACGAATGGGGTCTCGGTCTTCCAGAGGGAGATGGACCACCACTTGCAGGCAACCTTCCCCTACCTCGACAACGTCACCATCTGTGGTCACAACCAGCAGGATCACGACTCGAACCTCGGGAGGTTCCTGAAAACCGCACAAAAACTCAACCTCACTTACAACGAGGACAAGTGCGTTTTCAACACCACGCGCCTCTGCATACTAGGCAGCGTGGTGGAGAATGGGGAAACCGGACCAGACCCCGACCGACTGCACCCCCTACAGGAGCTGCCCCTGCCCAACACTCCCAAAGCCCTGAAAAGGTGCCTGGGGTTATTTTCTTATTATGCCCAATGGGTCCCCAACTACTCCGACAAAGCCCGCCCCCTCTTGAAAGCATCCTCTTTTCCGCTCTCTGCTGAGGCCCACGCCGCCTTCAAAAGCATTAAGCGGGATATCGAGCGGGCCACGGTACAGGCAGTGGACGAGAACACTCCCTTTCAAGTGGAAAGTGATGCATCTGACTTTGCCTTGGCGGCCACCCTCAACCAGGCGGGGCGGCCCGTAGCTTTCTTCTCGAGGACCCGCCAAGGGCCCGAGATCAGACACTCCTCCGTGGAAAAGGAGGCCCAAGCCATCGTGGAGGCAGTGCGCCACTGGCGCCACTACCTAGCCGGCAAACGCTTCACCCTAATTACCGACCAGCGGTCGGTAGCGTTTATGTTTAATAACAAACAGAAGGGGAAGATTAAAAATGATAAGATTCTCAGGTGGCGGATCGAGCTCTCCACCTTCGAGTATGACATCATTTACCGGCCAGGGGCCCTTAACGAATCCCCCGACGCCCTCTCACGAGGGATGTGTGCCAGCGCCACCAGGGATTGGCTACAGACCCTCCACAACGACCTCTGCCACCCAGGGGTCACACGGCTGTTCCACTTCATAAAGTCCCGCAACTTACCCTACTCGATTGAGGAAGTTCGATCTCTGACCAGGAACTGCCGCACTTGCGCTGAGTGCAAGCCTCGGTTCTATCGCCCAGATAGAGCCCACTTAATCAAAGCTACATGGCCCTTTGAGCGGCTCAGCTTAGATTTCAAGGGCCCCCTCCCGTCAGTCGACCGCAATGTTTACTTCCTGAACATTGTGGACGAATACTCCCGTTTCCCATTTGTAGTGTATGTAACGTTTCACCTTTAAGAGAACTATTTTAAGGGTTGCACTACTTTATCTTGGCTGCTGTATACTGTAATACCGGTGGTGACCACACCGGTATATAAGTGCTGTGTAAGGATTTATTGGGCAGTTCCGCCCTGACCTTCGAATAGTAAAGTCCTGTTAAAGTTTACTCTTGTGGTCTGTGTATTAATTCTCCATATAACACACAGACTTAACAGTGGCGACGAGTTCGATCTTACCCTGCGGCAGCGATACATCCAAGGCAGTTTAAGGGCGTCGAGAAGAGGCATCCGCCCTCATCATTCTGCTGAGAAAAGACTCGGGTCTGCAGAGCAAAGGAAGAAGGAAGAATTCTGACACGAAGCCTTCCATCAGCAATAGGCAGTGATCGTCCCTTCTATCACGGTGGTGGGTGAGCCGATCAGCGACGAGAAGCAAGTCGGCCACATTGACTGTGAGTAGGGGAGAAAATTAAAAAAAAACGGAGGAGATAAGGGTGGAGAACTCGACCACGGCCGGGGGAAAAGAGCCGGACAGAAGTCGGGGCCAGAGGCGGTGAGACCGGGCTCCAAGCGGGTACGCAGCTGGTGTGAGAGACCGGGCTACAAGCAGGCTGGGAGACGCAACAGCGTCGAGAGACAGCTCGACCGCGACCGGTAAATAAGGCCGGGCGGCTACCGAGGCCACGAGGCGCAGCGACCGAGAACCGCTTGCGCGGGAGAAAATAAAACAAATAAAAAAAAAAAACCGCGGAGAACTCAGCTGCAGCCGGGGGGGAAAGGACCGGACTGCAAGAGGGGCTGGGAGGCACGATTGAAAACCGCTGGGGAGGGCGAACGCAGCAATACGACAATCGCCGTTACAGCCAGCGGGAGAGAGGGAGACCGAGCGAGGGAGACCAAGACCGAGGGAGAACAAGACCGAGCGAGCGTGGGAAACCGCCATTTTCAGAGGCGGGGAAGATGACAAGCGCGGGAAACTGCCATTTTCGGAGGCGGAGAAGAAGACAAGCGCGGGAAACCGCCATTTTTGAAAAAAACAGTTAAAGAAAAATTTCGTTGTTTCTCAAAAAGATTGCGAAGATGCCTAAGCGTGGTAACATCAACGATTTCGATCCTGAGGTGGAAGATTGGGCCACGTATGTAGAACGCATAGAGATATATTGTAAGGCAAATAATATATCAAATGATGATAAAGCACTAACCTTACTAAACTCAATGGGTGCGAAGACATACGGGCTATTGAAGCATCTTCTATCACCAGCTAGACCGACGCATCAGACTTTCGCTAATATTGTTGCTGTCCTGAAGGATCATTTGAACCTCACACCGCTGATGTTAGCGGAACGATTTAAATTTTATGCGAGAACGCAACTGAATGAGGAAAGCAACGCGGAGTACTTGGTTGAACTGCGTAGGCTAGCGAAATACTGTCAGTTTGGGGAAAATCTGACAGAGGCACTGAGAGACAAGTTCGTGTGTGGGTTGTCGAAGGAAGGAACACAAAAGCGACTGCTCGAAGAGAATGATCTTACACTTGATAAGGCTGTCACTAGTGCAGCATCACACGAAGCCGCAGCGAGAGGCACTGCGGAAATGCAGCTGAAGGCAGCGGTACTCAGCGTAGATCAAATGGCTTCGGGTACAACAAAATGTTATCGTTGTGGGAAGACAACACACAATCAGAACCAATGCTGGTTTAAAAACCAGGAATGTAGAAAATGTGGCAAGCTTGGTCACATAGCTAAAGTATGCCGGTCAGGAAAGAAGACCAGCAACAAAAAGTCACCACAGAAAAAGTACAGAAAGGTACATAAGGTGGCTGTGAAGAGTTCGGGTGAACAGAATTCGGATTCAGACTCCAACAGCAAGGAACTGGGTAGTCTGAGAATTCACAATGTGAGTAAGGAAACTGACTGACAAACTATCTGGGTCACACTGCAGATTGCAGAAGTCCAAGTGAAGATGGAATTGGACACCGGATCGGCGTTGACGGTCATGAATAAGCAAGATTACAAAAAGTTATTCAAACATATTCCCCTACGGGATACGAAGATAGTATTGCAGACATACACGGGGCAAAAAGTATACCCCATCGGAAAGATAAAAGTCAAGGTGATACACAAGGGCAAAGAACACCAAGCAATGGACTTATATGTACTACCTGAGGGAGGTCCACCACTTCTGGGACGGGAGTGGATCAGGAAAATAAATATGGACTGGCACTCCCTAAATGCAATAACGGTAGATCCCGGAAAGAAAGATGTCAAACCTGAACGATTGTCCAGAATATTGGATGAGGCTAAAGAGGTATTCCAACAGGGACTGGGAACACTGAGAGGAATTAAGGCAAAAATCAAGATTGCAGAACATGCAAACCCAAAATTTTTCAAAGCCAGACCAGTACCTTATGCGATACGACCTGCTGTGGAGGCTGAACTGGAAGGGCTTGAATGTTCAGGAGTACTGTCTAAGGTGGACTGGAGTGAGTGGGCCACGCCCATTGTTCCCATCATGAAGCGTTCATCGAGTAACAAGCCAGGGGAACCGGGGAAGGTCCGCATCTGTGGAGACTTCAAGATCACAGTTAATCCGGTGCTTCACACGGTGCAATATCCGCTTCCGCGGAGTGAGGATATCTTTGCTTCGTTGTCTGGCGGGAAACACTTCACCAAGATAGACCTGGCGCAAGCGTACTTACAGATGGAAGTTGAGGAAGAGTCGCGCCAGTATCTCACAATCAACACGCACAGAGGCTTGTATCGATATAATAGACTGGTTTTTGGAGTGGCTTCGGCTCCAGCAATTTGGCAGAGGGCCATGGAGCAGGTCTTACAGGGAATTCCAAGCACTCAGTGTTACTTGGACGATATCCTGATTACAGGAGAGGACGAGGAGGAACACCTCGCAAATTTGAAACTGGTGCTCACCAGGTTGAAGGAATATGGCCTTCGAGTTAATCGCCGGAAATGTGAGTTCTTTCAGAAACGGATCTCGTACTGTGGTCATGTCATTGACCAGGAGGGGCTGCACAAGTCACCTGACAAGATCGAAGCTGTTGTGAAGGCCCCCACTCCGGAAAATGTATCCCAGTTGAGGTCGTTCCTAGGGTTGATTAACTATTACCATAAGTTTCTGCCAAATCTATCCACGGTGCTGCACCCGCTGAATGCTCTGTTACAGAAAGAAGTACCATGGAAGTGGAGCGAGGACTGTAAGAAGGCCTTTCGCAAAAGCAAGGCATTGATCACCTCAGAAGAAGTGTTGGCTCACTTCAACCCAACGCTACCTATTCGTCTAGCTTGTGATGCTTCCCCTTATGGTATTGGAGCAGTACTCTCACACAAGTTGCCAAATGGCTCGGAAAGGCCAGTCGCATTTGCATCCAGATCATTGACCTCCGCTGAGCGAAACTATGCTCAGATAGATAGGGAGGCTCTCAGCCTTGTGTGAGGAGTAAAGAAATTCAATCATTACCTGCAGGGCATGAAGTTTACACTGCTGACAGACCACCAGCCGTTGGTATCCATATTCAACCCTAAAAAGGGTGTTTCCATTATGACAGCGCAAAGGCTACAGAGGTGGTCCATTTTCCTAGGGGCACACCAATATGACATAGAATACAAAGGATCAAAACAGCATGGGAATGCTGACGGGTTATCGCGCCTATCGATGCCAACGGTAGAAGAGGCGCCTACAGTGGACCCAGTGGAGATGTTCCACTCAACCATAGTGGAATGTCTACCTGTAACAAATTCTACGATCGAAAAGGAAACAAGAAATGACCCGACTCTCTCACGAGTCTATGATTTAATGGTGAAGGGATGGCCAGCACATGGCGAACCAATGTTGCCAGCATTTTCGCAAAGAAGAGAACAGCTGTCAGTGTGCCGAGGAACTTTGATGTGTGGATCCAGAGTGGTGATTCCACCCAAACTCCAGCATAAAGTGCTAAAGGAGCTTCACGAGGGGCATCTGGGTGGAGTGAAAATGAAGAACCTAGCCAGAGCGTTTGTGTGGTGGCCAGGTATCGATGGAGACATCGAAGAAATGACCAAGAGCTGTCTAGGATGCCATAAGGTCCAAAACGCCCCACCACAAGCTCCTCTGCATCCATGGGAGTGGCCCTCATCTCCATGGGAAAGGGTACATATCGACTTTGCTGGTCCATTTATGGACTCAATGTTCTTAATCGCGGTGGATGCACACTCCAAGTGGCCGGAGGTAATAAAGATGTCCTCCACCACCACGGAAAAAACCATCACAGTATTAAGGACCATATTTGCCAGGAATGGGCTGCCGGAACAGATCTGTTCTGATAATGGACCGCAATTTGTGTCCGAAGAATTCAGGAAGTTCTTAAAAAAAACAATGGGGTTAAGCACTACACGTCCGCCCCATACCATCCCGCCACCAATGGATTAGCTGAAAGGTTTGTCCAGACCTTCAAGAAGGCCATAAAGGCCATGGGTAATGAAGACATAAATCTACAACATAAGGTAGATAACTTCTTGTTGGCGTACAGGAATGCAACACATGCAGTCACAAACCAAACTCCCGCCATGATGTTTTTCAATAGAAGACGAAGATGCCGGCTGGATTTGATCAAGCCAAACATCAGAAGGGACGTAGAGAACCGGCAATTTCAAGGCATGAATGAAAGGCCAACTAGAAACTTCCAGATAGGTCAACAAGTTTTGGCCCGGGACTACCGTACCGAGAAATGGCAGCCTGGAACTATTTGCAAACGACTAGGGCCGCTGATGTATACCGTGGACATTGGTGAAAGCATAATAAGGCGCCATGTTGACCAGATCATAGAGTCATCCGAAAAGGGCCAACCTACTCCACAACTCTATACGCCTAATGATGAAGCAGAGATACCCATAGTATCTACCTCCGATCCGGTAATACTGGAATCAGATGAACCTGACACTGGCATTCAAGCCGAATCGACCTTGCCAGAAGAACCTATTACACCACCGAAAACTACTACACCACCGAGGCGTTATCCGGACCGAGTCAGGAAGCCCCCAGAGAGACTGAATCTGTAAACTGTTTTTACATGAAGTTGTGTATATATGTTATGATGTTATGTTTAATGGGAATATATACTGTTAACCTAAAAAGGGAGGATTGTAGTGTATGTAACGTTTCACCTTTAAGAGAACTATTTTAAGGGTTGCACTACTTTATCTTGGCTGCTGTATACTGTAATACCGGTGCTGTGTAAGGATTTATTGGGCAGTTCCGCCCTGACCTTCGAATAGTAAAGTCCTGTTAAAGTTTACTCTTGTGGTCTGTGTATTAATTCTCCATATAACACACAGACTTAACACCATTCGCCTTCCCCTGCCCAGACATGACCAGCGCCACGGTCATTAAATGCCTCAACAGCCTGTTCTGCCTGTTCGGTATGCTGAGCTACATCCATACGGATAGGGGGGCGTCCTTCATGAGTGAAGAGCTACGCCAGTACATGCTGTTCAGGGGGATCGCCACGAGCCGTACCACCAGCTACAACCCCCAGGGTAACGGCCAGGTGGAGCGAGAGAACGGGACAGTATGGAAAGCAGCCACTCTAGCTCTAAGGACCAAGGGCCTCCCTATCTCCCGCTGGCAGGAAGTCCTCCCAGATGTGCTCCGTTCGATACGGTCGCTTTTGTGTACTGCCACTAATGCCACGCCTCATGAACGAATGTTTGTCTTTCCCCGGAAATCCACCTCAGGCGTATCCATGCCGTCATGGCTCTCCACCCCAGGTCCGGTATTTTTACGAAGGCATGTGAGGGGCCACAAGACGGACCCTCTCGTGGAGTCAGTGCACCTACTCCACGCCAACCCCCAATACGCGTATGTCCGGCACGCCGACGGAAGGGAGGACACCGTGTCCATAAAAGACGTCGCCCCAGCCGGTAATGACAACAACCACGACAACAACAGCAACAACGATCACAGCAACTCTTACCCACCCACTATCCTTTCATCACCCCCGGAAGAACATCGACCAACGGTGCCCCCACCAACTACCCCTTCAACAACCCTGGCGGCACCACCGGCAGAGACCCAGGAGGCCACCGGGGACACCCAGCCGACACCCGCGGCACCACAACAGCTACGTCGGTCACAGAGGATTATCAAACCCCTGAACAGACTAAATCTGTAGAAGGGGTGAATGTGATGAAATATGCCATTCATCAGGCAGTCTGTATTCTCTGTGTTTGATTGTGCCTGTGACTGTGACAAGCAGGGGAGTTTAGTTTCAGTTTCATTTCCTTACCTGTATTGTATTGTGTGTAGGGCTCCGCCCATACCTGGCCCCTACTTAAGCAGGCCCCAGCGTGTCTCACAGGCAGTACAGCAGATCTCTGTATGAGAGACACTTCTCCACTGTGTATTACTTTCTGAGTTAATAAAAGCCTTGCTTTGCTCTGTTAACGTCGAGTCTCGGATTCATTGAGGCACATCACCCCAGTTTGTGTTGCTCTGTCTCTCTCTCCCCAGTTTGTGTTGCTCTCTCTCTCTCTCCCCAGTTTGTGTTGCTCTCCCTCTCTCTCTCTCCCCAGTTTGTGTTGCTCTCACTCTCCCTCCCCAGTTTGTGTTGCTCTCTCTCTCCCTCACCAGTTTGTGTTGCTCTCTCTCCCTCCCCCAGTTTGTGTTGCTCTCTCTCTCCCTCCCCAGTTTGTGTTGCGCTCTCTCTCTCTCTCTCCCTCAGTTTGTGTTGCTCTCTCTCTCTCCTCACCAGTTTGTGTTGCTCTCTCTCTCTCCCTCCCCCAGTTTGTGTTGCTCTCTCTCTCCCTCCCCAGTTTCTGTTGCTCTCTCTCTCCCCAGTTTGTGTCGCTCTCTCTCTCTCTCCCTCCCCAGTTTGTGTTGCTCTCTCTCTCTCTCCCCAGTTTGTGTTGCTCTCTCTCCCTCCCCAGTTTGTATTGATCTTTCTCTCTCTCCCCAGTTTGTGTTGCTCTCTCTCTCTCTCCCCAGTTTGTGTTGCTCTCTCTCTCTCTCCCCAGTTTGTGTTGCTCTCTCTCTCTCTCCCCAGTTTGTGTTGCTCTCTCCCTCTCTCCCCAGTTTGTGTTGCTCTCTCTCTCCCCCAGTTTGTGTTGCTCTCACTCTCTCTCCCCAGTTTGTGTTGCTCTCTCTCGCTCTCCCCAGTTTGTGTTGCTCTCTCTCTCTCTCTCCCCAGTTTGTGTTGCTCTCTCTCTCCCTCCCTCAGTTTGTGTTGCTCTCTCTCTCTCCCTCCCCAGTTTGTGTTGCTCTCTCTCCCTCTCCCCAGTTTGTGTTGCTCTCTCTCTCTCTCCCCCAGTTTGTGTTGCTCTCTCTCTCTCTCTCCCCAGTTTGTGTTGCTCTCGCTCCCTCCCCAGTTTGTGTTGCTCTCTCTCTCTCCCCAGTTTGTGTTGCTCTCTCCCTCTCTCCCCAGTTTGTGTTGCTCTCTCTCTCTCTCTCCCCAGTTTGTGTTGCTCTCGCTCCCTCCCCCAGTTTGTGTTGCTCTCTCTCTCTCTCTCCCCAGTTTGTGTTGCTCTCTCCCCCTCCCCCAGTTTGTGTTGCTCTCTCTCTCCCTCCCTCAGTTTGTGTTGCGCTCTCTCTCTCTCTCTCTCTCCCCAGTTTGTGTTGCTCTCTCTCTCTCTCGCTCTCCCCAGTTTGTGTTGCTCTCTCTCTCTCTCCCCAGTTTGGGTTGCTCTCTCTCTCTCCCCCAGTTTGTGTTGCGCTCTCTCTCTCTCTCTCTCCCCAGTTTGTGTTGCTCTCTCTCTCTCCCCAGTTTGGGTTGCTCTCTCTCTCTCCCCCAGTTTGTGTTGCTCTCTCTCTCTCTCTCTCTCTCCCCAGTTTGTGTTGCTCTCTCTCTCTCTCCCCAGTTTGGGTTGCTCTCTCTCTCTCCCCCAGTTTGTGTTGCTCTCTCTCTCTCTCTCCCCAGTTTGTGTTGCTCTCTCTCTCTCTCTCTCTCTCTCCCCAGTTTGTGTTGCTCTCTCTCTTTCTCCCCAGTTGTGATGAAATATTCCATTCATCACTGCCTGTGACTGTGGTCGGTTTCAGTTTCATTTCCCTTCCCCCAGTTCCGTTTCCTCACCATTGTATTGTATATTGGAATGTGTTGTATGTAGGGCTCCGCCCATACCTGGCCCCTATGTAAGCAAGCTCAGTCTGGCCTCATATCCAGTACTGCAGCCCTCCGGATGGAAGATACCTCTCTCCACTACATATTACCTTCTAAGTTAATAAAAGCCTTGTTTTGTTTCGCTAACATCGAGTCTCGGAATTATTGAGGCACATCAATTTTATTAACTTATTTTTCAACACAATGGATCAACTCCTGAAACCCGAACGTTTGGATTTGGATCAGCATGCTTCGGACGCATCAGCACGCTTCGGACACTGGTTTATGTGTATGGAATTCTTCCTGGACAATTCCGCAGCCGTCAAAGACGCTACGGACACTGCGAGTATGAAACTCGGAATTCTGCGGAATTGGGTAAGCCACCGGGTTTACCCCTCATCCAAGATGCCGACACGTACCTGGCCGCCTGCGACATCTTAAAGGCGCATTACCAGCAGCCTACGAATGAGGTGTATGCTAGGCATCTGCTCGCTACTCGCGCACAGCGACCTGGGGAATCGGTGGAGGAGTTCCTAGGCACCCTGAAAATGCTTGGCAAAGACTGCAAGTGCCGAGATGTAAAAGCCGCAGTGTACACTGACGAGCTTGTTCGTGATGCCTTTATCACAGGCCTCAGCTCCACTTACATCCGGCAAAGACTGCTGGAAAAAACGGGATTGGACCTGAAACAGGCTGCGGACACCGCGCGATCCCTGGAAGTGGCCCAGAGAAACTCGGACGCCTACTCTTCAGCCCGCGCCGTCCACGCCGCCACGTGTGCACCAAGGGCGCCGCCATCTTGGAAGGCATCTTCCCCGCCCGGCAGCCCGACACCGTCGGGGGCCCCGCTCTCCCCCCAGAAGCCCTACGACAGCCGCGACGCGTCGGGGACCCAACTGCTACTTCTGCGGGCAGCCAAAGCACACCAGAAACCTGTGCCCGGTGAAAGGCACCACCTGCTTTAAGTGCGGTAAGAAGGGGCACTTCGGGAAGGTGTGCAGAGGGAACCCCGCCGGAAAACCAACCGCCGGAAAACCCGCCACCGCCGCGTGCGCACCGTGGGAGCGGCCATCTTGGACGCCATCTTGCCGAACCTCGTGGGGTCCGCCATCTTATGAGCAGACAGCGTGGACGCCATCTTGTCTCGATCAGGGCCCTACAGTGGCATCGGTCACAGTGGACCAGACCAGGCCGCACCCGCTATCCAAATCAATGGTGGACATCGAGGTAAACAGGTGCAGGGTTAAATGTTTAATTGACAGTGGAAGCACGGAGAGTTTTATCCACCCTGAACTGGCACAACAACTCTCCCTAAAAGTGGTCCCTACTCAGGGTACCATCTCTATGGCTGATAAAACCCAGACATCGACCATTCTGGGTTACTGCACGGTACAATTGTCCGTTAACGGAACTGTATATGATAATTTTAAAGTATTAATCATGAAGAATCTATGTGCGAGCGTGATCTTGGGCCTGGATTTCCAGTGCAACCACCAAAGCATCACGCTCAAGTACGGTGGGTCCCAGCCGCCCCTCACTGTGTGCGGTCTGGCTACCCTGAAGGTAAAGCCGCCTTCGCTATTCGCGAACCTTACCCCTAACTGCCGGCCAATAGCAACCAAAAGCAGGAGGTACAGCTGGGAGGACAGGCGGTTCATCGCGACCGAGGTAGACAGGCTCCTGAAAGAGCGCATTGTTGAACGCAGCAACAGCCCGTGGCGCGCCCAAGTGGTAGTGGTAAGGGGTAGCGAGAAGAAACGGATGGTGATCGATTATAGCCAAACGATCAACAGGTACACCCAACTAGACACCTACCCGCTACCCCGCATATCAGAAATGGTGAACCAAATCGCCCAATACCGGGTGTTCTCCACCATCGACCTTAAGTCAGCGTACCACCAGCTCCCGATCAGACCAGAGGACCGCCCGTACACCGCCTTCGAGGCGAATGGACGCCTCTACCAATTCCTCAGAGTCCCCTTTGGGGTGACGAATGGGGTCTCGGTCTTCCAGAGGGAGATGGACCGCATGGTCGATGACCACCACTTGCAGGCAACCTTCCCCTACCTCGCCAACGTCACCATCTGCGGTCACAACCAGCAGGATCACGACTCGAACCTCGAGAGGTTCCTGGAAACCGCACAAAAACTCAACCTCACCTACAACGAGGACAAGTGCGTTTTCAACACCACGCGCCTCTGCATACTAGGCAGCGTGGTGGAGAATGGGGAAATCGGACCAGACCCGACCGATTGCGCCCCCTACGGGAGCTGCCCCTGCCCAACACTCCCAAAGCCCTGAAAAGGTGCCTGGGGTTATTTTCTTATTATTCCCAATGGGTCCCCAACTACTCCGACAAAGCCCGCCCCCTCTTGAAAGCATCCTCTTTTCCGCTCTCTGCTGAGGCCCACGCCGCCTTCAAAAGCATTAAGCAGGATATTGAGCGGGCCACACTACAGGCAGTGGGCGAGAACACTCCATTTCAAGTGGAAAGTGATGCGTCTGACTTCGCCTTGGCGGCCACCCTCAACCAGGCGGGGCGGCCCGTAGCTTTCTTCTCGAGGACCCTCCAAGGGCCCGAGATCAGACACTCCTCCGTGGAAAAGGAGGCCCAAGCCATCGTGGAGGCAGTGCGCCACTGGCGCCACTACCTTGCCGGCAAACGCTTCACCCTACTTACCGACCAGCGGTCGGTAGCGTTTATGTTCAATAATAAACAGAGGGGGAAGATTAAAAATGATAAGATTCTCAGGTGGCGGATCGAGCTCTCCACCTTCGAGTATGACATCATTTACCGGCCAGGGGCCCTTAACGAATCCCCTGACGCCCTCTCACGAGGGATGTGTGCCAGCGCCACCGGGGATCGGCTACAGACCCTCCACAACGACCTCTGCCACCCAGGGGTCACACGGCTGTTCCACTTCATAAAGTCCCGTAACTTACCCTACTCGGTTGAGGAAGTTCGGTCTCTGACCAGGAACTGCCGCACTTGCGCTGAGTGCAAGCCTCGGTTCAACCGCCCAGATAGAGCCCACTTAATCAAAGCTACATGGCCCTTTGAGCGGCTCAGCTTAGATTTCAAGGGCCCCCTCCCATCCGTCGACCGCAATGTTTACTTCCTGAACATTGTGGACGAATACTCCCGGTTCCCATTCGCGTTCCCCTGCCCAGACATGACCAGCGCCATGGTCATTAAATGCCTCAACAGCCTGTTCTGCCTGTTCGGTATGCCGAGCTACATCCATAGGGATAGGGGGGCGTCCTTCATGAGTGAAGAGCTACGCCAGTACATGCTGTCCAGGGGGATCGCCACGAGCCGTACCACCAGCTACAACCCCCGGGGTAATGGCCAAGTGGAGCGAGAGAACAGGACAGTATGGAAAGCAGTCACTCTAGCTCTAAGGACCAAGGGCCTCCCTATCTCCCGCTGGCAGGAAGTCCTCTCGGATATGCTCCATTCGATACGGTCGCTATTGTGTACTGCCACTAATGCCACGCCTCATGAACGAATGTTTGTCTTTCCCCGGAAATCCACCTCAGGTGTATCCATGCCGTCATGGCTCTCCACCCCAGGTCCGGTATTCGTGCGAAGGCATGTGAGGGGCCACAAGACGGACCCTCTCGTGGAGCCAGTGTACCTACTCCACGCCAACCCCCAATACGCATATGTCCGGCACGCCGACGGAAGGGAGGACACCGTGTCCATAAAAGACGTCGCCCCAGCCGGTAACGACAACAACCACGGCGATAGCAGCGACAACGATCGCAGCAACTCTTACCCACCCACTACTCTTTCATCACCCCCGGAAGAACATCGACCAACGGCACCCCCACCAACTACCCCTTCAGCAACCCTGGCGGCACCCCCGGCAGAGACCCAGGAGGCTACCGGGGACACCCAGCCAACACCCACGGCACCGCAACAGCCACGTCAGTCGCAGAGGACTATCAAACCCCCGAACAGACTAAATCTATAGAAGGGGTGAATGTGATGAAATATTCCATTCATCACTGCCTGTGACTGTGGTCGGTTTCAGTTTCATTTCCCTTCCCCCAGTTCCGTTTCCTCACCATTGTATTGTATATTGGAATGTGTTGTGTGTAGGGCTCCGCCCATACCTGGCCCCTATGTAAGCAAGCTCAGTCTGGCCTCATATCCAGTACTGCAGCCCTCCGGATGGAAGATACCTCTCTCCACTATGTGTTACCTTCTAAGTTAATAAAAGCCTTGTTTTGTTTCGCTAACATCGAGTCTCGGAATTATTGAGGCACATCACCAGTTTGTGTTGCTCTCTCTCTCCCCAGTTTGTGTTGCTCTCGCTCCCTCCCAAATTTGTGTTGCTCTCTCTCTCTCTCTCCCCCAGTTTGTGTTGCCCTCTCTCCCTCCCCCAGTTTGTGTTGCTCTCTCTCTCTCTCCCTCCCCAGTTTGTGTTGCTCTCTCTCTCTCTCACCAGTTTGTGTTGCTCTCTCTCTCCCTCCCCAGTTTGTGTTGCGCTCTCTCTCTCTCTCCCCAGTTTGTGTTGCTCTCTCTCTCCCTCCCCAGTTTGTGTTGCTCTCTCTCTCTCCCTCCCCAGTTTGTGTTGCTCTCTCTCTCTCCCCAGTTTGTGTTGCTCTCTCTCTCCCTCACCAGTTTGTGTTGCTCTCTCTCTCTCCCTCCCCAGTTTGTGTTGCTCTCTCTCTCTCCCTCCCCAGTTTGTGTTGCTCTCTCTCTCTCTCCCCAGTTTGTGTTGCTCTCTCTCCCTCCCTCCCCAGTTTGTGTTGCTCTCTCTCTCTCTCCCCAGTTTGTGTTGCTCTCTCTCTCTCTCCCCAGTTTGGGTTGCTCTCTCTCTCCCTCACCAGTTTGTGTTGCTCTCTCTCTCTCCCTCCCCAGTTTATGTTTCTCTCTCTCTCCCTCACCAGTTTGTGTTGCTCTCTCTCTCTGTCCCCCAGTTTGTGTTGCTTTCTCTTTCTCCCCCCAGTTTGTGTTTCTCTCTCTCCCTCCCTCCCCAGTTTGTGTTGCTCTCTCTCTCTCCCCCCAGTTTGTGTTGCTCTCTCTCTCTCCCTCCCCAGTTTATGTTTCTCTCTCTCTCCCTCACCAGCTTGTGTTGCTCTCTCTCTCTCTCCCCCAGTTTGTGTTGCTCTCTCTCTCTCCCACCCCAGTTTGGGTTGCTCTCTCTCTCTCCCTCCTTCCCCAGTTTGTTTTGCGTTCTCTCTCTCCCTCCTTCCCCTTTTTTATGTGTCGCGAGGAAAAGCGCTCGGGAGACCAGTTGCCCGTTCCGATAGACTGCTACCTAAAGCGGGAGGGTTGGGAACCTTCAATGGATTCGCACTGCTCACGGGCTGCAGAACCAAAGCCAAAGCTCCTGCTTCATGAAAGCTGAAACGAAAGATGATTGCTACGATCTCATAGCCTGGGGCTGCGGTGAGAGGAAAGGATGAGATAAAGTGGAACCTGTTACCCATAGCAACGAGCCCTGCTCATTTTTTTTCTAGATTCAGCTGGGACCCCAAGAGAGGAAAGCAGTGAGAAACTATCGACCGATTCTCATGATCTGCAACAAACATCAACAGAACCAAAAAACTTGAACTGGGTTCAGGCCAACCAGACTGGTTTCTTTAACATATGAGCCAACACCGTCAAGGAAACTGCAATGCAGGGTGAAAAACACTCCCCACCTGGATGTGTCAGACTGACTCCATTTGTAAAAACTGTCGGTGCAGTTTGACACAGTGCCACTGACAGAGAACTTGTGGAACTGGAATCATTTCTTTCTTGGTAAAGGAATGACGTAATGACATGGTTTACTCACTTGATGGAACGATGCCCAGTTCCTCTTGCCTTACTCAAAGTTGCTCAAATTTCCTGCGAATTTAGAATATGCCCGAATATAAAATGGCGTAAATCAGCGTAAACAATTGAGGCCCAAGAAAAGCGCTGAACTTCTTTAAATATGAAAATGAAAAATTGCAATTAAAAGACTAGAAAAATGACTCTTCTCCTTCTTAGGCAGTCCCTCGGAATTGAGGATGACTTGCTTCCACTTTAAAAATGAGTTTGCAGGTGACTGATGAGTCCAATGCGGGACCTACAGTCTCTGTCACAGGTGGGGCAGGCGGTGGTTGAAGGGGTGGGTGGGTGGGTGGGGTGCTTGGGTTGACGTGCGCTCCTTGCCTGCGCTTGGCTTCCGCTTGCTCCCGGCGAAGAGACTCGAGGTGTTCGGCACCTTCCCGGATGCTTCTCCTCCACTTTGTGCGGTCTTGGGCCAGGGATTCCCAGGTGTTGGTGGAGATGCTATACTTTTTCAAGGAGGCTTTGAGGATGTCCTTGAAGCGTTTCCTCTGCCCACCTGGGGCTCTCTTGCCATGTCGGTGCTCCGAGTAGAGTGCTTGTTTTGGCAGTCTCGTATCGGGCATGCATAAGAGTTTTAAAAAATAGAAAAATAAAATGTTATCACTTATTTATAAATTAAAAATACTCTTCAAAAAGGTAAGTATTTTTTAGCCCTGTAAAAAATTAAATTTTTGTTTAAAATATTTAATTAAATGGCATTTTAATTCATTTTAAATATAATGTTTTTTAAACATTTATTTCATGTGATGGTGTATTTTTTAAGTGATCCCAATTCATACTTGTGATAGTTCCGTATGCGCCCTTGTGATACACGCACAGACCTGGAGAGGCCCAGGATCGCAAGCCCCCATTCCTCCTGGGCCAGGAGGTACTTTTGTAAACATTTTGCAGGTCGGAGGCGTCCGCCCGTGGGAAGCCTCTGATGGCAAATGTTGGCCCATTGTGTACCTGATGTAGCAAATATTACAGTACAGCAAGTAGCTTAACATAGCAATAAAAGCAACACACCAATTACCGGAAATGCAACACAGCAAGCACTGAAATAGCAATTAGAGCATCGCAGCTAGTACTGTAACAGCAAATAGATTCACAAGAACTATTTTAACATCGGAAATAAGGAATTAAACAAGTACCTTACCTTTATTCATCATGTTTTTGCAAGACCTCCACAGGCAAAAATCTCCTCCAATCGAAAATGTCCACATCGAATAACAGTCAAAGGCCTAGAAATTCAGTATAGCCACGTTCGGGGCGCTACAGTCGGGCGGCCGCTAAAGATTGCGCCCGGCGCAAGTTTGCGCCACCTTCGCCGATATTCAGTCGCATTGCCCCAAGAGGTTGCTGCTGCGCTAAAACAGGCGATGCACGACTATCATTAGGCGCTAAGCCGGCGGTGCTGAGCGATACCCCCGAGGGCGGGCGCAGCGCAGGTGCGGCGAGTTGCTGATTGATGGCAGACACTCTGGCGCCGGTCGGCTCTTAAAGGGGGAGGTTGGATTTGTTTGCCTGCCACGCCCTGCACACTGCAGCCCTGAAGCTAGGCCTGACCACTTCTGCTTCGTCTGTGCAACGCCCAGGGCTATGGAGAAGGCCAGGGAGAGAGCGCAGCGCTTCAGCGAGGGCGACCTGAGGGTGCTGGTTGGCGGAGTGGAGCGCAGGCGCCATGTTCTGTTCCCTGAAGGTGGCAGGAGGCCGCTGCCCAGCGCCTACCGGAAAGCCTGGAGGGAGGTGTCAAACAGGGTGACCTCCAACAGCGTGGTTGCCAGGACTCCTGTGCAATGCCGGAAATAGATCAACGACCTCACTCGGGTTGTCAGGGTGAGTACCCTTTCGAGTGTCCTCCTCATCCCTGCATGTGCACCTCACTTTATGGGCAAAGGGACCTGAAAGCCCTAATGGCCAGCCCTCATCCAGCAGCTATGGGACTGTCATGAAAATCACTTGCACATTCAGCACTTTACACACTGTACAAGCTATTCGACCATGGGAGGCAGTGCAGACAAGATCAGGGCTTCACACTGTCAGGGCTAGTCCACCATGGGAGGCAGTGCAGACAAGATCAGGGCTTCACACTGTACTTAGAGGCCGTCCTTTCTCTTGCAGGCCAAGGTGGCGCACAACCGGAGGTCGCAGCGTGAGACCGGGGGAGGCCGTCCTGACCTCAAAGAGCTCTCCGACCTCGACCAGCGTGTGGAGCGCATTATGGCAGGCCGGCTGATTGGCCCCGTCGCCAGTGGAGATGCCGACTCTGTTCTGGGCCCCAATGGTAAGGGCATCACCTTTTTGACCTCTCTCTTTCCACTTGCGCCTCAGAACAGCATCCTTTGCCACTGTCCGACCAATGCAGTGCATGGCAGCACTCATGCCTCCCTCGCTGCCGCCCTGTCCTCACTCTAAAGCAACTCTTGTGCCTCCCTGCTTTCAGATGGTGAATCGCCAGGTGAGGAGGCGGGCCCTCAAGCTGCCACTGTCAGTGATTCAGAATTCGAGGAGGAGGAAGAGGAAGCCGGCCCATCAGTGCCACCCTCAGCCGAGGCAGCCCATGGCGATGAAGGGGACACATCTTCCCTGGAGGGGAGCCGGGGGGAAGGGTCGGAGGAGAGTGAAGCTCCGGGGCCCAGCAGCCTGCAGCAACGCGCGAGGGGTGGGCAAGCTCGGCGGACTTCTCCCCAGAGGGTGAGTGTGGCCTCCAGTCCTGCGACGGTCAGTGCAGAGGAGGTGCGGCTCCTGGAGGAAATGGCCGTCCAGGCGGAGCGCAGGCACACTGAGCTCATGGCTGCAGTGGCAAGGATGCCTGACTCCATAGAGTCTCTGTCAAGGAGTGTGCAGGAATTCGGAGCAGCACAGGCCAGGAGTCTGCAACAATTCAGTGCAGCACAGGCCAGGAGTCTGCAGGACTTCGTGACAGCACAGGCGGCTTCTAGCCAAGTGCTCAGTCGTGCCGTCCATTCACTGGCTGGTGTCATGCGGACACAGACCAGGGCCACACGGGCACTAACTGCTGCCACCCTTGCTGGATTGGCCAGGCATCGCCAGGGCACTCGCCGCGCAGCAGCAGCCCAGCAGTCTGTTCTTCAGCAGTTTGCTGCGCATGCTGCAGTGCTGGCCCGTGCGAGTGCCAATGTCTCAGGCGACCAGGGAGTACCTGTGATCTGTCAGGTTGGCACCATTCCTGCAGCCGACACTGCCACTCCTCCATTGCAGCTGCCACCAGCCGCTGGACAGACTGCTGCCACCCAAGCAGAGTTGGAGCAGTCAGCAGCCGGCCCCTCCAGGGCCAGAGCTGGTCCAGGCCGACCCCCAAGGGCATCTGCCGTCTCGCCATGTGACCCTCAGCAGCCTTCCCCCAGCCATGCTGCAGCCACTGGGGTCCCATTGAGGAGGAGCTGCAGGGCGGGCAGGGGCCAGTCATCCTCGCAGGGCAAAAAGTAGAAGGTCTGGCCAAATGCTTTGTGTTTGTTGACAGGCCGAGACTGGTGTAGTTGTCTTTTTTTTGAAAGGCCGATACTGTTCGTTTTGTGTTTTTGGAAAGGCCGATACTGTTCGCTTTGTGTTTTTGGAGGGGGCGTCTCTCCATTAGTTTGTAATGTGGGAAGGGCAGAGGTTTCCAAGTAATAAATGTTCTTAAATTGCACTGCCCATGCTTTATTTTGCAAGTCCTGGTTGCCCTGCTCGGCTGAGGGCTTGTGGAGCGGCGACATTCATCTGGTGACATTGGCACAAGCCATTCCCTGAGAGGGGGCCTAGAACCGACGTTCAATAAGCCGCCGACGGGCGGCCCGTGCACTTTCTGCCTCCCTCCTGTGCTGGTCCTCCTCCTCCTCAGGTGGTCCTCCAATCTCGGGTGGCAGTGGCTGAGTCCTGCGGATAGCCAGGTTGTGCAGCATGCAGCACACGACCACGAAATGGGAGACTCGCTCCGGCGAATATTGTAGGGCTCCCCCGGAACGATCCAAACAGCGGAACCATTGCTTCAGGACGTTGATTGTTTGCTCAATGATGTTCCTGGTTGCTTGATGGCTGTCATTGTATCCCTCTTCAGCAGGGGTGCTGGGCGCACGGAGCAGGGTCATCAGCCAGGTACACAAAGGATAGCCTTTGTCCCCGAGAAGCCATCCTCGTGGGTGAGGCTGGGCCTGGAACATGTCTGCCACAGAAGCCTGGCGCAGGATGAAGGCATCGTGGCTGCTGCCTGGAAAGCGGGCATTGACAGCTAGGATGAGCTGCCTGTGGTCACACACCAGCTGAACGTTGAGCGAATGGTAGCCCTTCCGGTTGCGGTAATCCTCGGCATTCTCCAGAGGTGCCCGCAAAGCCACATGCGTGCAGTCAATGGCGCCCTGCACCATGGGGAAGCCTGCTAATGCTGCAAAGCCCATTGCACGCTGTTGCTGCTTGACAAGGGCCATGGAGAAGGAGATGAACTGACGTCTCCTTCTGAAAAGGGCACTGGTCACCTGGCGGATGCAGCAATGCACGGCGAACTGGGAGATGTTGGAAATGTCCCCAGTAGCGGATTGGAAGGAGCCGGTGGCATAGAAGTTGAGAGCCACCGTCACCTTCACTGCCACCGACAGAGACGTCCTGCTCCTCAGATGTGGCTGCAGATCACCGCCAAGCAGGTGGCAGATCTCAGTGACCACCGCCCTTCGGAATCGCAGCCTCCGAACACACTGCTCGTCAGACATGTTCAGATAGGAGAACTGCTGGCGGTATACCCTGGGTGGGTAAGGCCTCCTTTGCCGACGCCTATTGCCCCCTCTCCGTCTGGCCATGTCTGCCACTCTCTCACGGCGTCTGTGAGCCCTTTGAATGCAATGGAGAAGGCCAACGTTTGCACCCATTGCAGCCCCCATTATATGTTTGCAAACAATTATATGACACTGAAGGTAAAGACAAGTGGAAAGCTGTGGCCTGAAGCCACAAGTACCTGTCCGAGTGTTGAGCCAAAGCAGAAAGCTCTCTACCTTTGCCTGTCTGCAAAGATCCGTCTCTCAAAAAGGAGTGCTGCAAAATGGCTGCCTTTTCTACTGCAGGAGGAGTGCCCTTTAATTTGCGCCCCCCGCGCCCCGCATTGACTGAGAACCGTTCCCCTCTACCAGTCGCTAGGGGCGCCAGGCGCACAATAGGGAGTAGCCACTGAATTTCCGGTTTGGGGCGCACAAAGGGCGTTGCACGAGGAAATGACGTCAGGATCTGCGCGCACAGCTGAGCGCGCGCAAAGACTTTGCGCCGCCGCTAAATCTTTAGTGAAGTTGGGGAGAGGCGCAGATCGCGCTGCGCCCGGCCGCTAGCCGCCTAGCGCCCAACATCTCCTCCTAAGGCGCTACCGGCTGGCGCAAACAACTGAATTTCTAGGCCAAAGTGTTTTACAATCTGCGGCACCAGGCTGTTGAACTCACCATTACAGTTTGTTTTTTGAAGACTCCTGTCACTTGCTCGGCTGTCAGAACTTTGTGTAGGATGTGGGACATTGCAACTTGCCCACTGATACGTCAGGGCAGTTTCTCCAGATTATTTTGCATTCACAGCAACCACAAGGTTCAACCTGGTGAGAGTCCGATCCTTGTTCCAGCTGCCTCTGGCTGTATCTTGATATAATGGCAAATTAAACATAAATTGTTAATTAACACTCCTTAAAATGTTACACTATTTACTCTAACACCCTGATAAAATACACCACATTACAACCACGAGATACATCTGGGGGTGGTGGGGGGTGATTTTCCCTGGATACTTTAGGCGCTAAAGAGTCTCCGAGGTGGCCAAGGTGGTTCTAAAGCTGAAAGGCTGGTTTAGCCCTCATTTAACACAAGACACCATCTTAGTAAAGGAGTTGAAACATGTGCTTGGAATGGCCGCCTGGGGGATCGTCAAGCAGCTCACTCAAACACTCCTGATATACTGTGTGCCTCACTCTAACACCTCTGATACATTGTGCACCTCACTCTAACAGGCAGAATTGGAAAAGGAGGGGGTGTAGCCCTGATAATAAAGGATGACATAAGGACAGTAGTGAGATAGGATCTTGGCTCGGAAGATCAGGAGGTAGAATCAGTATGGATGGAGGTAAAAAATAACAAGAGGCAGAAAACACTTGTGGGAGTAATTTTTAGGCCCCCTAAGAGTAGCTATACCATTGGACAGAGTATTAATCAAGAAATTATCGGATCTTGTAACAAAGGTAATGCAATAATCATGGGGGACTTTAATCTTCATATAGACTGGGCAAATCAAATTGGCAAAGGTTATCTGGAGGATGAGTTCATGGAATGTGTAGGATTCACATAATTGAACATTGTCCTATAAGGGTCTATTGGCAGAAAAGGCCTTAATTTTAAAGACTGTTTTAAAAGAAGCCCAGGAAAAGGGGCACACAAAATGGCCACCAGACCCCGTGACCAGCTTTTTGGGACATTTTGAAATGGTTCCTGCAGTCCACAGACAGCTTTTCTGGATTCAGCCCACAGTAAGTTCTGGAATGCAATTTCGGAGAATGCGAAACCAGACAGAACCTCATACATATGGATTGGATGCAGATCCAATCAGATCGGTCTGTAGATAAAGGCCATCAAAATGTTTACCCAGACAAAGGGAAACAGACTCAAATTCAAAGGGGGACATCAAGACTCATTAAAGACAATACAAGGTCATTCCAGACCAGAGATGGCAGTTACCGACCATCCCAAAAATACTTTAAACACAATGACTACCCCTTTGTGCTACAAGCCCGCCAAAATTTAAACAAAGACTAACCTTGATATGGCGGGAGATAAGGGCCTCCATGAGAAGTATAACTGGAGACCCGGGGTAGCTATCGGGAGATCATCGACAAACCCCGGGCCATTTGACGAGACGAAAAGACGGCGACCCTCCAAGAGGAAACCTATGTGAAAATGGTCAAACAGTTGGTCTCTCTCCACGCCGACGTCCAGGCCTGCTAACATCCAGCCTGTCCATGTCCATCACCTCGAGGGAGAAAAGAGTGCGTCGCAGCCCGCTGCATTCCGCTGACCACGTGGAGACAGGACGCCTGAGAGGACCAAAACGCAGACTTCGAAACCTCCATTTTCTAACTGGGACTGGTGAGCATGTTTCTGGCCCCTCATAATCTAATCTAGCTAGGTTTAGGGGGTGGGCATTTTAGGGGATAATTAACAATGAGTTGTTGTCCCTCGATGTTCCGTGTGTTTCCCTGTGGATATATTGGTTAGTACTGTATTATGATTTGTTTTTCCCTCCCATGTACCTTATTTTGGCTTACATTCAATTTTCCTTTATGCAATAAAGTTTCACTTCGTTTCGTTAAACTTGGTCTACAGAGTATTCTCTGCATTGTAGTTCCTGCCTCAAAGTCCAGTGTACCGAACCTAAGGGGTGAGTGGGTCGAACCACTCGGTAAATTACTGTGCAAAAGAGAGAGGTCTCACCAGAGAGACCTAGCAAGAGAAAACCCCTTACAGAAAAAATGCATTTGAGAAAATTCTCTACAACAGTAAGTCATGCAACCAACCAGGGAACAGGCTATTTTAGAGCTTGTATAGTGCAATGAGACAGGGTTAATTAGTAATCTCATAGTAAAGGATATTCTGGGGAAGAGTGATCATAATAAGATAGAATTTCACATTGGGATTCAGAGTGAAATACTTAAACCTGAAACTAGAGTTTTAAACTTAAATGAAGCCAATTACATTACATATGAGGGCTGCATTGGCTAAGGTAGATTGGAAAATTAGATTAAAAGGTTTGATGGTAGATAAGCAGTGACAATCATTTAAAGAAATATTCCAAAAAATTCTCAATGAATATACATTCCATTGAGAAATAAAAATCCACAGGAAACATGCTCCATCCATGGCTAACTAAAGAAGTTAAGCATAGTATTAGAATAAAAGAGGCTTAGAATGTTGTGAAGAATAGTAGTTAGCCTGAGGGTTGGGAGAGCTTTAGAAACCAGCAAAGGATGACCAACAAATTGTTAAAAGGGGAGCAAATAGAATATAAGAGTAAACTAGCAAGAAATATAAAAACAGATTATAAGAGCTTCTACAGCTATGTAAAAAGGAAGAGGAGCAAAAGTAAGCATTGGTCCCTTAGAGGCTGAGACTGGAGAAATTACAATGGGGAATAAGGAAATGGCAGAGACTTTAAACAAATATTTTGTATCTGTCTTCACAGTAGAAGACATTAAAAGCATACCAAAAATAATAGGGAACCAAGTGGCTAATGAGAGTGAGGAACTTAAAGTGATTAAGATCAGTAGAGAAAAAGTACTTGAGAAACTACTGGGGCTAAAAGCCGACAAATGCCCTGGACCTGATGGCTTACATCTTAAGGTTCTAAAAGAGGTGGCTGCAGAGATAGTGGATGTATTAGTTGCGGTCTTCCAAAATTCCCTAGATTCTAGAATGGTCCCAGTGGATTGGATGGTAGCACATGTAACCCTGCTATTCAACAAAGGAGGGAGAGAGAAAACAGGGAACTACAGGCCAGTTATCCTGAAAACAGTCATTGATAAAATGCTGGAATCCATTATTAAGGAAGTGGTAACAGGGCACTTAGAAAATTATAATAAGATTAGGTAGTGTCAACATAGTTTTATGAAAGGGAAATTGTGTTTGACAAATTTATTGAGTTTTTTGAGGATGTAGCAGGGTAGATAAAGGGGAACCAGTGGAAGCAGTATATTTGAATTTCCGAAAGTCATTCGATAAGGTGCCACATAAATGGTTGCTATGCAAAATAGGGGCACATGGGGTTGGGGTAATATATTAGCATGGTTGGAGGTTTGGTTAATGGACAGAAAACAGAGAGTAGGGATTAACGGGCCATTTTCAGGCTGGCAGGCTGTAGCTAGTGGGGTGCTGCAAGCATCAGTGCTTGGGCTTCAGCTATTTCCAATCTATATTAATGACTTAGATGAAGGGACCAAGTGTAATGCATCCAAGTTTGCTGATGATATAAAGCTAGGTGGGAAAGTAAGCTGTGAGGAGGACACAAAGAGCCTGCAAAGGGATATAGACAGGTTAAGTGAGTGGGCAATAAGGTGGCAGATGGAGTATAATGGGGGAAATGTGAGGTTATTGACTTTGGTAGGAAGAATAGAAAAATAGAATATTTTATAAATGGTGATAAACTATTAAATGTTGTTGTTCATAGAGATTTAGGTGTCCTCGTACAGGAAACACAGAGAGTTAGCATGCAGTACAGCAATTAGGAAGGCAAATGGGATGTTGGCCTTTATTGCAAGGGAGTTGGAGTGCAAGAGCAAGGAAGTCTTGCTACAATTGTACAGGGCTTTTGTGCGACCACACCTGGAGTACTGTGTACAGTTTTGGTCTCCTTACCTGAGGAAGGATATACTTGCCTTAGAGGTGGTGCAATGAAGGTTCACTAGATTGATTCCTGGGATGAGAGGGTTGTCCTTAGAGGAGAGGTTGAGTAGATTGGGCCTAAACTCTCTGGAGTTTAGAGGAATGAGACGTGACCTCATTGAAACATATAAGATTCTGAGGGGGGATTGATAGAATAGAGGCTGTTTCCCCTGGCTGAAGAGTTTCAAAATAGAGGGCGTAGTCTCAGGATAAGGGGTCGGCCATTTATGACTGAGATGAGGAGGAATTTCTTCACTCAGAGTGCTGTGAATCTTTGGAATCTCTACCCTAAAGGGTGTGGATGCTGAATCGTTGAGTATATTTAAGGTTGAATTCGATAGATTTTTGGACTCTAGGGGAATCAAGGGATATGGGGATCGCGCGGGAAAGTAGAGTTGAGGTCAAAGATCAGCTATGATCTCCTTGAATGGCGGAGCAGGTTCAAGGGGCCATATGGCCTACTCCTGCTCCTAATTCTTATGTTCTTACATTCTTATGTTCTAACACCCCTGATAGCCTAGGCCCCTCACTGTAACACCCCTAGAATTTTGCACCCACCACTGTAGCTGTCCCTCTCTATTGCAACAAGCACACATGGTGCTGTTTCTAAAATTCAATGGTTTATGGCTCTCAAAACAATTTCACACAGTCCATGTGTTTGAGCTGATTTCTGGCACTGTAATTCGCAATTAGGCATTTCCAAAGTTATATATATATCTACAATTATATCATGTAGGCAATTTCAATTGTACAAATAAAATATTTTCAAGAGCTCTTTTTAATTTGAAATTGTTAAGTGCAATTCTAAAGCAACTGACAGCTTATGGCTGACGATTCCCTTGCGGCTGCAGTGAGTGATAAGGACCAGCCAGAGGGAGCTAGAATACCGAGCTTCTGATCACTTAAGTGACTGAAATGTAGAAACATAGAAACATAGAAGATAGGAGCAGGAGTAGGCCATTCGGCCCCTCGAGCCTGTTCCGCCATTTAATGAGATCATGGCTGATCATCCAAATTCAGTACCCTGTCCCTGCTTTCTCCCCATATCCCTTGATCCCTTTAGACTTAAGAAATATATTTAACTCCTTCTTGAATATATTTAATGAACTGGCCTCAACTGCCTTCTGTGGTAGTGAATTCAACAGGTTCACCACTCTCTGGGTGAAGAAATTCCTCCTCATCTCAGTTCTAAATGGCTTACCCCTTATCCTTAGACTGTGACCCTTGGTTCTGCACTCCCCCGCCATCGGGAACATCCTTCCTGCATCTAGTCTGTCTAGTCCTGTTAGAATTTTATAAGTTTCAATGAGATCCCCTCTCATTCTTCTAAACTCCAGTGAATATAAGCCTAATTGACCCAATCTCTCCTCATACGTCATTCCTGCCATCCCAGGTATCAGTGTGGTGAATCTTCACTGCACTCTCCCCATGGCAAGAACATCCTTCCTCAGATAAGGTGACCAAAACTGCACACAATACGCAAGGTGTGGTCCCACCAAGGCCCTGTACAACTGCAGCAAGACATCCTTGTTCTTGTACTCGAATCCTCTCGCTATGAAGGCCATCATACCATTTGCCTTCTTAACCACCTGCTGCACCTGCATGCTTACCTTCAGCGACTGGTGCACAAGGACACCCAGGTCTTGTTGCACTTCCCCTTTTCCCAATCTATTGCCGTTCAGATAATAATCTGTCTTCCTGTTTTTGCCACCGAAGTGGAAAGCCTCGCATTTATCCACATTATACTGCATCTGCCATGCATCTGCCCAATCACCCAAACTGTTCAAATCATACTGGAGTTTCTCTGCATCCTCCTCATAGCACACACGCCCACCCAGCTTTGTGTCGCCTCCAAACTTGGAGATGTTACATCTAGTTCCCTCGTCTAAATCATTTATATATATTGTGAATAGCTAGGGTCCTAGCACCGATCCCTGCAGTACCCCACTGGTCACTGC
Organism: Somniosus microcephalus; assembly: GCF_052327205.1. Lineage (NCBI taxonomy): Eukaryota > Metazoa > Chordata > Chondrichthyes > Squaliformes > Somniosidae > Somniosus > Somniosus microcephalus. The sequence continues at coordinate 238,743,614 of NC_140989.1, read as the reverse complement.
CTTTCCCTCGGAAAAAGACCTGTTTATTCCAACTTTTTGCTTCCTGTCTGTGTTAGGTATATTAATAAGCAAGAGAGCAGTGATTCACATATGTACTAACAAAGTGTGCACTCCTTTTAGTGTACCATACATGTATACCAACAGAGAGCGCAGTGCTGCTCGTGTATCTTGCCTGTATAGTAAGAGAGAATAAAGTGCTCTTAAGAAACGTACAAAATAGGAGCAGGAGTAGGCCACACAGCCCCTCGAGCTCTACCATTCAATAAGATAATAGCTGAACTTTTACATCAGCTCCACTTTCCTGCACTATCCCCATATCCCTTGATTCCCTTAGTGACCAAAAATCAATCGATCTCAGTCTTGAATATACTCATCAACTGAGCATCTGCAGCCCTCTGAGGTAGAGAATTCCAAAGATTCACAACCCTCTGAGTGAAGAAATTTCTCCTCATCTCAGTCCTGCTAGCGTACCTTACGTGTATACTAACAGAGAGCAGTGTGCTGAGAGAGAGAGAGAGAGAGAGAGTAGTGTGCTGAGAGAGAGAGTGAGAGAGAGAGAACATGGTTGATTGAGATTGAAGGCTGAATGTGAGATGTGTATCCTTTGTATCTCTAAAATATCAATGAGTTACCAATAGTCTCCCACCAAAGTTAGAACAGGAGACTGCTGATAGCCCCACAGAAACTCAACTACTTTCCTTGAAGACAGATGGTTAACATTCAGAAGAAGACAGATCCTCCCAGAGCAAACTCTGAGTATTGGAGCTGTGGTGAGTTGTTGATGCTCCCATGCTGGATCTTTGGTTTATGACTTAACAGATGTCTGCAACAACATGGTAACACAGCCCCTGTTAGTTCAGCAGCTACAATTCACTTGTTTCATGTCCCAATCTTTTTATGAGTTTCTCTTGTCACTTTGATATTTTCCAATGATGAGATGGGTCTTTCCATGCTGTGGAAGTCTCCCCTTCCTGCTGGTGTTACAGAAGGTCTGAAATCTGAGATTTCCTCTTCTTTGCATTGTGTGGGTGGATGTGGATATTTTCCTCTCCTCATATTCACCGTCAGGGTAAGACAATTTTGGACAAGGTAATCTAAACTGTGGTCCTCCTCCTCCTTCTGCTAGACTGGTGCACCGATCTAAAGTGTTTCTTCCACTGTGGGGTTCAAGGTAGTCTGGCCTAAACAGTGTTCCTCTTCCTTTTGCTGGCTAGGCAGTGGCTAGACCAGGCAGGCCAGGCCAGGCAGGCTAGACCAAGCAGGACAGACCAGGCAGGCCAGACCAAGAAACCTGGTCCAGCCAGGTCAGTCTAGGCTATGGATGTCTCCGCTTCTGCCTTGAGTCAGCCGACAGCCGATGCCTTTTGTGGGGAGGAATGGATCTTTCTGCCTTTTATTTCTCCTTATTCCCCTTAAAATGCTCTGGCCTAGAAATTCAGTTCGGACGCTCTTGCGGCGCTAAAGTCGGGCGCTCGGCAAATTTAGCGGCCGCCGGAAAGTGCAGGCGACCTCGCCGAAATTCAGTAGATTTGGCCAACTTTTTGGCCGAGCGCTGCAATAGGCGTTGGAACCCTGTGTTCAGGCGCTAATCCGGCGATGCGGCCTGATAACGCCGATTCCGGGCGCAGCGCAGGTGCGATCATGTGCTGAGTGTCAGCAGACACCCTGACGCCGGCCAGCTCTTAAAGGGGGAAGGGTCAACTTTGACTGCAGCCACGCCCTGCATGCTGTAGCCCTGCAACTAGGCCTCAGCACTGGTTGTGTCCCAAATCAACGCCTGGAGGTAATGGAGAGGGCCCGTGAAAGAGCCCAGCGGTTCTCTGACCATGCGCTGGGTGTGCTCCTTCATGGGGTACGCGAGAGAAGACGGGTCGTGTGCCCGGCTAGTGGCAGGAAGGCTCCCAGGAGCAAGTTCAGGGAGGCCTGGACCAAAATTGCCCGGAGGGTCTCCTCCAATTCCGATGTTCCCAGGAGTGCGGACCAGTGCCGCAAGAAATACAATGACCTATGTCGGCTGGTCAAGGTGAGTACCCTTTCCAGTGTCCCCCTCATCCTTGCACGTGCACCTCCCATTAGGGCCAAAGGGACATCAAAGGTCTAATGCCCAGCCCTCCTCCCGCTGCAATGGCACTTGCATGTTAATCAATAGCTCTTTCTGCACTTATCACACTGTCCAAGCTATTCCACCATGGGAGGCCTCACACACAGCAACAGGGCACCACACTGTCCAAGCTATTCCACCATGGGAGGCCTCACACACAGCAACAGGGCACCACACTGTCCAAGCTATTCCACCATGGGAGGCCTCACACACAGCAACAGGGCACCACACTGTCCAAGCTATTCCACCATGGGAGGCCTCACACACAGCAACAGGGCACCACACTGTCCAAGCTATTCCACCATGGGAGGACTCACACACACCAACGGGGCACCACACTGTACTTAGACGCCCTCCTTTCTCTTGCAGGCCAAGCTGGCGAGGAACGCCAGGAGCCTGCGTGTCACTGGTGGAGGCCCTCACGATTACCAGGAGCTAACGGTTCTGGAAGAGAGGGTGGCCCGACTCCTGCGTCACCCGGTGACTGGGCCTGTGGCGCTCGGCGACGCAGACCCTATACTGGAACCCACTGGTAAGGACAGGACCGGGTGCACCTCTCCCCTTGCCCTCGCGCATCAGATCTACATCCTTCCCCACTGGCCGAAAAATGCACATAATGCACCAGTGCGGCCTCCCTCGCTGTCGGCCTGTCCTCACTCTAAAGCTACACTTGTGCCTTCCTGCTTTCAGCTGGTGAGGAGGAGGTGCTCCCTGAAGCCCACACAGCCAGGCCCTCGGAGGAGGAGGACGTCGAGGAGCAGCAGGAAGGCGCCACCTCGGGGGAACCCTCCTCCGCTCCAGGAGATGGCAATGAAGGGGAGACGTCTGGCGTGCCGGAGAGCCAGGGGGAGGCGGGGGAGGGGAGCCCCGAACCTGGTCCCAGTGGCATGGACGCACGCGGCAAGGCTCCGGCGGCACGCCAGCCTTCTGCCCAGAGGGGGGAGGCGGTGGAGGGGAGGGCAGAACCTGCTCCCAGTGGCGTGGCCGCACGCGGCAAGGCTCCGGCGGCACGCCAGCCTTCTGCCCAGAGGGGGGAGGCGCCCTCCAGTCCGGACTCGGACGTCGCCCAGGAGGTGCGCCTCCCGGACGAGATGTCGGCAGCGTCGGAGCGGCGGCACGTCGAATTCATGGAGGTGGTGGCACAGATGCCTCACGCCATCGAAAGCCTCGCACAAAGTGTGGTGGCTTTCGGCCAATCCCAGGCCAGGGGGCTGGAGCAAATCGCAGCAGCGCACGCCAGGGGGGTGGACCTCCTTGTGGCAGCGCATGAGAGGGGGGTGCAACAACTCGAGGCAGCGCAGCACGCCAGTCGCCAGCTGAGAGGTGCTGGGCAGACAATGGCACTGCAGATGCGGGCACATGCCGGCGCAGTTGGGGCACTGACCTCTGCCACCCTCGCACTGGCGCGGAGGCGTCGCCAGGCCAGCCGCCGCCCTGCTGCCGCACACCGGTCTGGCGACCAACAGTTTGGCGCGCTTGCTCCCCGGCCAGGCCGCCCGAGTGCACGTGTGTCTGGCGAGCAGCGCGCGCCTGGCATCACCCACCTTGTCCCCATTGGTGCAGGCGAGCCTGCCACTCCCCCAGCCAGGGTGCAAGGAGCTGCTGCAGGCAGTGAAGAGGGCCACCCACAGCTGCAGCAGCCACCAGCCGGCCCCTCCCGGGCCCGCCCTCATGTAGGCCGACCCCCAAGGGCATCTGGCGAGACGCCTTGTCGCCCTGAAGATCCTTCCCCCAGCCTCGCCACAGCCTCATGGCCCAGCTTGAGGCGCAGCAGCAGGACGGGCCGGGGCAAAAGACGGCTGTCGACAGACTCGCCCTCTCGCCACACCGAATAGAGTGTGTTGAGCGAGGGTTTGGGTGATGCGGGGGCTTCTGTTCTGGGGGGCATTATGTTGTTTGGTTTTATGGGGGTGTTTGTGTTGTGGGGGGGGCTTGTTTTTTTTAGGCCAGTGAAGAAGGCCATTTGGTGTTGATGTTTTGTTAGTCCTCCCCAGGTTTTGGGAGTGACAGAAGTTTGTGACTGTTTTTTGGGGGTCTTCTCTGTTTTGCTCTTCCATGTGGGAAGGGCCCTGAGTTTTTGAAATAAAGATGTTTATTTATTCACCATGTGCAGGTGTCATGTTTCAAGTGGTTGTTGGGTTAACCGGCTGAGGGCTTGCGGAGCGGCTGCCTTCAGCTGCGTTCAGTGGCCCAGGCCATTCCCTGACAGGGGGCCTAGAAGTGTCGAGCAATAAGCCCCCGGCGGACGGCCCTTGGACCTTGTCGCTCCCTCCTGGCCTGGTGCTCCTCCTCCTCAGGGTCCTCCTGCTCGTCCTCCTGAGGTGGTGGGGCAATGTCAGGTGGCAGTGCCTGAGTCCTGCGGATAGCCAGGTTGTGGAGCATGCAGCACACCACGACGAACTGGGAGACTCTATCCGGCGAATACTGAAGAGACCCGCCCGAACGATCCAGGCAACGGAACCATTGCTTGAGGACGCCTATCGTTTGCTCTATTAGGTTCCTTGTGGCTTGATGGCTTTCGTTGTATGCCAGCTCCGCTGGGGTCCTGGGCGCGCGGAGCGAGGTCATGAGCCATGTGCACAAAGGGTAGCCCTTGTCCCCGATAAGCCATCCCCTTGGTGGAGGCTGTGCCTGGAACATGTCAGCCACAGTAGTCTGGCGCAGGATAAAGGCATCGTGGCTGCTTCCTGGGAAGCGGGCATTGACAGCTAGGATGCGCTGCCTGTGATCACACACCAGCTGCACATTTAGGGAATGGTAGCCCTTCCGGTTGCGGTATTGCTCGGCATTGTGGATAGGTGCCCGCATAGCCACATGCGTGCAGTCAATGGCGCCCTGCACCATGGGGAAGGCCGCGATCCTGGCAAATCCGACTGCACGCTGCTCCTGCTTGTGTTGGGTCATGGGGAAGGAGATGAATTGGTGCCTCCTCGTGAAAAGTGCTTCGGTGACCTGTCGGATGCAGCGATGAGCGGCGAACTGGGAGATGTTCGCAATGTCCCCAGCAGCGGCTTGGAAGGAGCCGCTTGCATAAATGCTGAGAGCCACCGTGACCTTCACTTCCACCGAGAGAGACGTCCTGGACATGAGCTGTGGCTGCAAATCTGCGTGAAGCAGCTGGCAGATCTCTCCAACCACCTCCCTTCTGAAGCGCAGCCTCTTAACACAATGCGCCGCAGTCATGGTGAGATATGAGACCTGCTCCCGGTATTGCCTGACTGGGTAAGGCCTACGTTGGCGACGCCTAATGGCCCCTCTGCGTCTAGGCATGCCTGGCCCTCTCTCAAAGCGTCTGCGAGCCCTTCGCACAAAATGTAGCAACTGAGGGTTGGCCCCCCATGCAGCCCCCATTACAAAGTTCCAAACAGCAAAATCACAAGGATGCAAATGTCAAAGCACTGGCTAGAAGCCAAAAATACCTCTCCTATGGTGTCCGAAATCAGTAATCTCTGTGCCTTGCTCTCTGTGCAGAAATCCAAAGCAGTAAAGTCATTGCAGCGAAATGGCTGGCTTTTATGGGTGAGTGGATGTGCCCTTTAATTAGCGCTCCCCGAATCCCACAGGGCCTCTGTTGAGTTCCATTTCACAGTTCTTAGCAGCGCCACGCCCACATCGGCCGGGCGCCACTGAATTTCTGGTTTGGGGCGCACAAATGGCGTTGCACGACGAAATTACGTCATAAGATGCGCGCGCAGCTGAGCGGGCGCTAACACTTTGCGCCGGCGCTAAATCCCACCTGAATTTCGGCGTAGGCGCAGATCCGGTGGTGCCCGGGCGCTAAGTGGCTATCGCCGGAAATCTGGCGCTAATGGCTGGCGCAAACAGCTGAATTTCTAGGCCAATGTGTTTTCCATCTGCAATTCACAGCTTGTCTAAAATGTAGCAGCTGTCCTTTTTTAGTTTTGGAAAAGCTGAGTGTCAATGTAAAGACTCGTCCGGTATTCCAGGGCAGTGCCTGTCAACCCACGGTGCCAAGGGATGGCAGAACGCTGATTCCTTCCTGTATTTCTTCACACAGCAAATTCCTGGCCAGGCCAGATTGTCAAATGGAGCCATTCCAAGTCAAGCTTCCCAATAGTGAGTAACATAGGCTGAGCCCGTCAAGGCACAGTGCTTTCACACATTCCCCAAGCAGATTGTTATGGAATGGTGCTGGTAATGGCAGGGGCCTGGGAGCTTGGAGGGAATAGAACAAGTAAGGATAGGAATAAATGAAAATGAGCCATTGTTCTCCTCGAGGCAATGACTGCAGGGTAGATTTGTGCAAATGCAGGTGTTTTCCGTTAACACTTCCATGTTTGCTATAAGAACATAAATAGGAGCAGGAGTAGGCCATTCTGCCCTTTGAGCCTGCTTCGCCATTCAATGAGATCATGGCTGATCTTCTGCCTCAACTCCATTCACCGGCCCTATCGCCATATCCCTTGATGCCCTTACTGGTCAGAAATCTATCGACTTCTGTTTTGAATATACCCAATGACTGAGCCTCCACAGCCCTCTGGGGTAGAGAATTCCAAAGATTCACCACCCTCTGTGTAAAGAAATGTCTTCTCATCTCAGTCCTGAATGGCCTACCCTTTATCCTGAGGCTGTGGCTCCTGGTTCTAGACACCCCAGCCAAGGGAAACATTCTCCCAGCATCCACCCTATCAAGCCCTGTAATAATTTTGTATGTTTCAATGAGATCCCCTCTCATTCTTCTGAATTCAAGAGAATACAGGCCTAGTTTATTCAATCTCTTCTCATACGACAGACTTCTTTACTCCTGTACTCAAATCCTCTTGTAATGAAGGCCAGCATACCATTTGCCTTCCTAATGGCTTGTTGCAACTGCACATTCACTTTCAGTGATTCATGTACAAGGACACCCAGGTCCCTTTGAGCATCTGCATTCCCAATATTTCACCATTTAGGAAATACTCTGCCTTTCTCTTTTTTCTACCAAAGTGGATAACTTCACATTTATCCACACTATATTCCATCTGCCATGTTCTCGCCCACTCACGTCAGTGACTGCATTAACAAGCTCAGTTTCAGTTATTTGCCATGCTTTCCTCCCCCTCTGCTATTCTCCTGTAACCATTTACACCTCCTCTGGACCCATCTTCGGTCTCTTTACCACCCCCCTTCAGCTGTGCCCCATTAACCCTTTGTCATTTAATCACTCCTGCCCTCCACCCTATCACAGACCTTCACCGTTGTTCTTCCCCCACCCCCACCCCACCGCTGTTGCCCTGGCTCTGTATTGCTTATAAATGGTTACATCTCTAACTTCTTCCAGATCTGATGAAAGGATATCAACCTGAAACATTAACCCTGTTTCTCTCTCAACACATGCTGCCTGACCTGATGAGTGTTCGCAGCATTTTCTGTTTTTATTTCAGGGAGTAACTCTGAGTTAAAGTGCTGATGAGCACAGATTCAGCTTCTCCCATCTAAAGAAAGAAATACTTGTATTTATACAACACCTTTCACAACATCCCAAAGTACATTACGCTCAGCAAAGTACTTTTGAAGTGCAGCCATTCTTGTAATGTGGGAAACGCGGCAGCCAATTTGCACACTGCAAGCTCCCACAAACAGCAATATGATGATGAGCAGATAACCGATTTTAGTGATTCTGTTTGAGGGATAAATATTGGCCAGGACACCGGGGAGAGCTCCTCTGTTCTTCTTTGAATCGTGCCGTAGGATCAGCCTGTGAGGACAGACAGGGCCTGCAGTTTAACATCTTATTTGAAGGACGGCACCTCCAACAGTGCAGCACTGGAGTGTCAGCCTAGTCTCTGGAGATAAACTACGATGGTATAAGGCGCGAGTTGGCTAGGATGGATTGGGGAATGTTACTTAAAGGGTTGACAGTGGATAGGCAATGGCAAACATTTAAAGATCGTATGGATAAACCACAGAATTTGTTCATCCCTGTTTGTCATAAAAATAAAACAAAAAAGGTGACTCAATCGTGGCTAACAAGGGAAATTAGGGATAGCATAAGATCCAAGGAGAGGACATATAAATTGGCCAGCAAAAGCAGCAAACCTGAGGATTGGGAGCAGTTTAGGATTCAGGAAAGGAGGACAAAGGGATTAATTAAGAGGGGGGAAAATAGAGTATGAGAGTAAGTTTTCAGGGAACATAAATACTGCATGTAAAAGCTTCTATAGATAGAAACATAGAAACATAGAAGATAGGAGCAGGAGTAGGCCATTCGGCCCTTCGAGCCTGCTCTGCCATTCAACGAGATCATGGCTGATCATCCAAACCCTAGCACCTGGTCCCTACACCGACAGCAATCCCACCCAAGCCCTATCCCTGTAACCCCATAACCCCACGTATTTAATCCCCCCTAACACTAAGGGCCAATTTTTATCATGGCCAATCAACCTAACCTGCACATCTTTGGACTGTGGGAGGAAACCGGAGCACCCGGAGGAAACCCACGCAAACACGGGGAGAATGTGCAAACTCCACACAGACAGTCACCCGAGGCCGGATTTGAACCCGGGTCCCTGGTGCTGTGAGGCAACAGTGCTAACCACTATGCCACCGTGAAGAGAAGAAGATTGGTGTGTGACGGAGCCACCAAAGGACTCAGAGCGGTTGTACATAATTCCTTTAACAGCAATGTAGTTACTATCTGTGCCTGTACCTTTAATTACACTGTTTGACTGTACAATGCCTAGTTACCTTTACAGCACGGTTTCAACGTGATGACGTCATGCCGTTAGTCACGTGATGCCCCAATGGTGGGAAGAACGTGATGACGTCATGACGTCAGTCTTCGGACCAGAGGATCAGTCCTCGTGGAGCCCTCAAGGAGAGTAGACCTGTTATTGATGTGTTCTAGCAGTTTCCAGTTTAAACTCGTTTGGTTTCATGAAAGTTCATTAATTTAATTACCTGAGTTGAACTCAGTCTTTTTGATAGGAACCTCCGTTCCTACATTGGTGACGCCGACTTCTACGAACGATTTTCGTGGAAGATTCTGTAATGATATCAGCAAATAGAGATGGTATTTGCCTGTTCGATTATGATGCCTTAACAGCATGTTTGTATGTATTGATTGCTTGTGCCTGACCAGCAGAGGGCATGTGACTGAGACAAGCAAGGCAGTTGAGTTTAGTTTCAGTTTCATTCTAGATGGATCACTAGCATCATGTCTCCTGTAAAAGCTGTATAAAGAGTTGAACAAGTTTTAGATTAAAAGTCATTCTCTTTCATAAATGTCTCGTCATTGAACCCACAAAGAAATCAATAAATGGTGTCAGAAGTGATTGAAAGAGATGAAGAGGAAAAATCTGAAGTTAAATCAGCTCTCCGCAGATTAGCAAGCCAAAAGAGAACATCGTTACTTACCATTAGAGAATAGCTAACGAAGTGAAAAATGGAAGGTTTACTCCCACCGGCGACGCTTCAGTTGGCAGGTAATGTGGCTGCAAATTGGAGGAGGTTCAAACAACGTGTGGGGTTGTATTTAGCGGCAATCGGAGCTGACGAGAAAAGTAATAAAAAGAAATCGTCACTGTTCTTACATGTCGTGGGTGATGAAGCGTTGGAGGTGTATAATAACTTCACATTCGCTGTTGATGGATACAAAATGAAGCTAGATAAAATAATGGGACAGTTTGAGGCCTACTGTATACCTAAACGTGACGTTTGAGAGGCACAGATTTTCACATGTGTACAGAAAATGGGAGAGACTATTGATCAGTATGTGACTAAACTGAGAAACAGAAGCAAATCGTTTGAATTTGGGGGACTGACAGACTCGCTGATAAAAGACAGACTGGTGTGTGGTATTCCAGATAATGGTCTAAGGGAAAGACTGCTAAGAGAGCAAGATCTAGACCTGGGAAAAGCCACAGCACTGTGTAGGGCTACAGAGACTGTGAAGTTGCAGGCAAAGGAGCTGTTCAGTGACAGTAGCTGCAACGTGGATGCAGTGAGAAAGAACGGACACAAACCGTTTAACAAAAAGAGCGCCCATGTGAAAAAAGAGGCGTGGCCAGCGAACAAAAATGAAAGGGACAATCGAAAGACATGTAGTCGATGCGGTACACAGCATCCACCAAAAGAGTGTCCAGCATATGGTAAAAAATGCAATAGTTGCAACAAGAACAACCATTATGCCCGTTGCTGTAAGAACCAAATGCAACAAAGCAAGGTCCATGCAGTAGATGAAAGCGACATAGAGGAGTTCTATGTAGGTGTCTGAAAACAAAGAAGAAAAAAGAGACTGGATGTTGACACTAAAAGTGAATGACATACATATTCCATTTAAATTGGATACTGGAGCACAAGTTAATGTGATATCAGAGACTGATTTTAAGAAAATTAGACCCAGACCAAAGATACATGGAATCAAAGTGAAAGTGACAGGATACTCAGGTACTGAAATACCAGTGAAAGGAAGATGCATTGTCAAAGTAACACACAAGGACAGAGAGCACACGCTAGCATTAATCGTGGTGCCAAAGGATGTGCAAGCCATATTAGGTTTAAAAGCCTGTGAGAGACTGAACCTGGTAAAGAGAGTCCTCGTTGGGGAAAGCGAAGGAGAAACAGTCTATGATGAACTGAATGTTGCATACACACTGGGTAAGTTGATGTATACAGCAGACACGTTGTCCAGAGCTGTTGACCCAGGAGAGCCCGCAAACACAGTGAAAAGACTGATGTACAAGGCAAAAGACAGTGGAACTGACTTCTACCAGAGCATGCTTGTATACCGCACAACGCCGCTCGAGTGTGGTATGTCACCAGCCCAACTCCTGATGGGACGTCGGCTAAGGTCAAACCTACCCATCCCGGAGAACCTCCTGAAAACAAAAGAGGGGGAGAAAGTGAGGAAGTTCAAAGAACAACAGAAAGAAAAGCAAAAGTACTATTATGACAGAGGAATACAAAACCTACCTGAACTCCACACTGGTGACCAAGTAAGGTTCAAAGACAATACAAACATATGGACTCAGAAGGGAACTGTCCTGAGTGAAGTTCAACCAAGATCATACACCATTCAGACAGATGAGGGTGCTGTTCTGAGAAGAAATCGTCGAGATCTTCTCATGGGACCAGCCACAGCAGGTCAAGAGACTGATACTGTTGAACAACCTGATCACACAGCTGAGAAACCATCATCTGAGGCAACAACTCAGATTCAAGGACAATCAATCAGAAAATCCTCAAGACACGTGAAGCCTCCTGAGAGACTCATTTGAGCAAATTTAAGGACTATTGTTATAGAAGGAAGTAATGTTATCTTATTCTTTCTTCAAGTTCTAGTGTATTGACATATTTCATGTGAACACACAAAGCAAGGTTAAAAAACCTTGATCATGATAATGATAATGTAAGTTCATTAAGTGTTACAGTTAAAATGCAGATTAATACAAAGAAAACATGTTGTTAGTTAAAAGTAAAATACTTTTGTTTTAAGAAAAGGAGATGTAATGATATCAGCAAATAGAGATGGTATTTGCCTGTTCGATTATGATGCCTTAACAGCATGTTTGCATGTATTGATTGCTTGTGCCTGACCAGCAGAGGGCATGTGACTGAGACAAGCAAGGCAGTTGAGTTTAGTTTCAGTTTTGTTCTGGATGCATCACAAGCATCGTGTCTCCTTTAAAGCTGTATAAAGAGTTGAACAGACTTTAGATTAAAAGTCATTCTCTTTCATAAATGTCTCATCATTGAACCCACAAAGAAATCAATACAGATTCGACATGGACATGAATGCCGTCACGCTGAAACTGCCACAGTTCTGGGAGCAACAAACAGATGCCTGGTTCATCCAGGCTGAAGCCCAGTTCGCCATTCGGAACATCATCGCGGATCAGACCCATTATTATTACGTGGTCTCCGCCATCAACAGCGCAACTGCATCGCGGATCATCAGCCTCATCGGTAGTCCTCCTACTGACAGCAAGTATGATGCAATTAAGGCACGGTTGCTTCAGGTTTTTGGGCTATCAAAGTCGGAGCGTGCTCGTCGGCTCATCACGCTGCCCGGCCTCGGGGACTCCAAACCGTCCGAGCTCATGAGCCAAATGCTCACGCTCTTGGGTGCTGAACCAGAATGTTTCATCTTCCGAGAGCTTTTCCTCTATCAACTGCCTGAACAGGTTCAGGCTGCCCTAGCCAGCTCCGACATTACAGACTGCGCCAAGCTTGCGGCCGAAGCCGATAAGATTTTCACGGTTACCCAGCAGTGCTGCACGGCCGTGAGGCGCCCACCCCCCACAGACGCGGTCCCGGCTTCTCCTACAGTGGGCTGGTGCTCCTACCACACCCGTTTTGGTGCGAAAGCACGATGCTGCTGTTCCCACTGCAGTTTTTCGCCCCCAAAAAACCAAGAAGGCGCAGGCGGCGTCCCTGGCGACGGATGACCAAGCCTAACAGGCGTTCCGCGGTGGTGATGGCCGTCAGTTCTACGGGGAAACTCCTCTATATCACTGATTCCCTCTCGGGCCGCCGTTTCCTTTGTGACACCGGGGCGCAGTGTAGCATTCTACCTGCGTCGAAGCTCGACATGCAGACTGGGAACCTTGGTTTTTCCCTCGTAGCGGCTAATGGCGCAGCTAATCGTACGTTCCGAAAGCGGCGGGTCGAAGTCTGCTTCGGCGGTCAGCGCTTCTTTTGGGATTTCGGCACGGCTACAGTCTCACAGCCTATCCTAGGGGCAGATTTTCTGTGTGCCAACAGCCTGCCAACAGCCTACTAGTCGATGTCCGGCACCGTCGGCTGATCAACGCGGCCACCTTCCACTCGATTCCGTGTTTCCACGGTACCTCCGTGGCGCGCTCCATTGCCTGTGCTTTCCCTCCTCCAGATGATTTCATGCGGCTCCTCGGGGAGTTTCCGGAGCTGACAAGTTCCACCTTCTCCTCTTCAGCGACGAAACATGGTGTTGAACATCACATCACGACTACTGGCTCCCCGGTTTATGCGTGGGCTAGAAGGCTCGAACCCGGCAAGCTTGCAGCTGCGAAGGTGGAGTTTGCCACAATGGAGCGGCTCAGGATCATTAGGCGATTGAAGAGTCCCTGGTCCTCACCTCTCCACATCATGCCGAAACCAGGCGGTGGCTGGCGGCCATGCGGTGACTACCGATGCCTCAACGACGCCACCACTCTGGATCGGTACCCGATCCCACATATCCAGGACTTCTCGGCCCACTTGGCGGGAAATTCTATCTTCTCTAAAGTCAATCTCGTCCGTGGATATCACCAGGTTCCAGTGCACCCACAAGACGCCCCGAAAACTGCAGTCATCACCCCTTTTGGCCTCTTTGAGTTCCTGCAGATGCCGTTTGGCTTAAAGAATGCAGCACAGGCGTTCCAGCGTTTAATGGACTCCGTGCTTTGAGACCTGCGTTTCCTTTTCGTCTACCTTGACGACATACTCATCGCCAGTGCCAGCAAGGAGGAGCACATCTCCCATTTGCGTTCCCTCTTTACGCGCCTCAGCCAACACGGTTTAATCATCAACCCGGCCAAGTGCCAGTTCGGCCTGCAACAAATCGACTTCCTGGGACATCGCATAACATCGGACGGCGCCGTCCCTTTGGTGACGAAGGTCAAGGTGGTTACTTCTTTCCCGCGGCCGTCGACAGTCAAGGCCTTGCAGGAGTTCCTGGGGATGGTCAACTTCTACCACCGTTTTGTCCCCAAGGCGACTCAACTCATGCAACCGTTGTTCAGGGCCCTCAAGGGAAAGTCCGGTAAAGACCCAATCAGCTGGACAGCTGAAATGATCCAGGCATTCGGCGACACAAGAATGCTTCGGCCAATGCAACCATGCTGGTGCACCCACTTCCAGGTGCTACTATCGCCCTTACCACCGACGCATCGTGCAAGAACAGTGGGTCAATGGCATGTGGCAACCGCTGGCGTTTTTCAGCTGTCAATTGCGAAAAAATGAAAACATGTACAGCACCTTCGATAGGGAACTGCTGGCCATTTTCCTCGCCGTTCGCCATTTCCGGTTTTTATTGGAGGGGCGCCCCTTCACGGCTTTTGTCGACCACAAACCCCTTACGTTCGCCATGACCAAGACCGCCGAACCGTGGTCCGCTCGTCAACAACGTCACTTGATGTACATTTCCGAATTTACCACGGACATTCAACATGTGTCTGGTAAGGACAACCTGGTGGCAGATTGCCTCTCCCATGCGACGGTCCACGCAGTGCACCTGGGAATTGATTACGCCCTCATGGCGGCAGATCAGGTTACGGATTCGGAGGTCCAATCATATAGAACCATTCCCTGTAGCTTCCAAGCGACCGACATCGTCTTCCAGGCCGCAGGTGCCACACTCCTTTGCGACATTTCCATGGGAGTTCCTCGTCCCATCGTGCCAGTCGCATGGCGCCGGAGGGTTTTTGATGCCATACACGGGTTGTCGCACCCGGGGATGAAGGCTTCGCAACGGCTTATGTCAGCCAAGTTCGTCTGGAAAGGTATGCACATTGATGTCCGTGACTGGGCTAATACCTGCCTCGTATGCCAGAAGGCCAAAGTCCAGCGTCATGTCAAGGCTCCAGTGGCTGCGTTCACTGTTCCAGAGCGTCGTTTCGACCACGTGCATGTGGACCTCGTGGGGCCGCTTCTGCCTTCTCAGGGTTATACTCATCTCCTCACCATAGTGGACCGCACCACTAGGTGGCCAGAGGCAATTCCTTTGGTTTCCACCACGTCGGCAGACGTCATTAGAGCTTTCATCTCCTGTTGGGTTGCCCGTTTCGGGGTACCGGCGGACATCTCCTCTGACCGCGGGCCACAATTTTCCTCGGATCTTTGGAATGCTGTGGCTCAGGGGCTCGGTACCAAACTTCATCGCACCACAGCCTATCATCCGCAGGCAAACGGCCTCTGCGAGCGATTCCACAGGTCGCTTAAAGCCTCTCTTCAGGCCAGTCGTCAAGGTGCAGGATGGTGGACAGACTCCCATGGGTCCTGTTGGGTCTCCATACGGCGCCCAAAGATGATCTACAATCATCTTCGGCTGAACTCGTCTATGGCCAGCCGCTCCGTGTACCAGGAGATTTCCTCCCTTCTCCCACAGAGCCATGGTCCTCCTCCCGGCAACTCGTTCGCCACCAAGAAGCGGCCAGATGCTTTGCTCCGATACCTACGTCCAATCACGGTTTGCAGACCTCCTATGTGCCACCGGGACTGAAGAATGCGGAGTATGTCTTCATCCGCCACGACGCTCACCGGGATCTGCTCAAGCCCCCTTACACTGGTCCTTTCCATGTCATCGAACCGGGAGACAAATCCTTTTTGGTCGACGACGGAGGGAAACCGGATCACATCTCGGTGGACCGCTTGAAGCCGGCTCACCTGGACCTGGACCACCCTGTCATAGTCGCTCAACCACCCAAACGTGGCCGACCGCCCGTTGCCGCCGCACCAGATCAATCAAAGCTGCCTGACAACTCGACCGCGCTCGCCGCGCCTGCTCAGCCGCCACCGACTGCCAACTCGACCACCGGTTGTCAACTTCCTCTACCAGGGTATCGAAGTCGATCGGACAGGCTCATCAGGCCTCCTCCTCGCCTCACCTTTTCTGTTAAAGACAATTCTAGGGGGGCGCCTGTGGTGGAGTCACCAAAGGACTCAGAGCGGTTGTACATAATTCCTTTAACAGCAATGTAGTTACTGTCTGTGCCTGTACCTTTAATTACACTGTTTGACTGTACAATGCCTAGTTACCTTTACAGCACGGTTTCAATGTGATGACGTCATGCCGTTAGTCACATGATGCCCCAATGGCGGGAAGAATGTGATGACGTCATGATGTCAGTCTTCAGACCGCAGGATCAGTCCTCGTGGAGCCCTCAAGGAGAGTAGACCTGTTATTGATGTGTTCTAGCAGTTTCCAGTTTAAACTCGTTTGGTTTCATGAAAGTTCATTAATTTACTTACCTGAGTCGAACTCAGTCTTTTTGATAGGAACCTCCATTCCTACAGGTGAAGTCAAGCGTAGGTCCCTTGCAGTCAGAATCAGGGGAATTTATAATGGGGAACAAAGAAATGGCAGACCAATTAAATACATACTTTGGTTCTGTCTTCACAAAGGAGGACACAAATAACCTCCCAGAGTTGTCGGGGAATATAGGGGCTAATGAGAGGGAAGAACTGAATGAAATCAGTATTTTTAGGGAATGGTGTTTGGGAAATTGATGGGATTGAAGGCCGATAAATCCCCAGGGCCTGATAATCTACATCCTAGGGTACTTAAGGAAGTGGCCCTAGAAATAGTAATAACAACAGAAAAAGCTGGAAAAACTCAGCAGGCCAGGCAACATCCGTGGAGAGAGAAACAGCGTTAATGTTTCAGGTCGAAAATCTACTTCAGAACTGAGAAAAAAGCAGGAAATGAACCAGATTGAAAGGCCAGTTTGGGGGCTGGGAAATGGGGGAGGGGATGAAAGAACAAAAGGGAAGGTCTGAGAGGTGAAGAGACATTAAGAGACATTCAAGACGAGACAAGATGGTAATAGGAAAGGTAAAGAGACAAAAGATGGCTCTAGATGAAGTGCAAAATGCGCTGGCCATTGCTGGTCATCTTCCAAAATTCTATAGGCTCTGGAACAGTTCCCATGAATTGGAGGGGAGCTAATGTAACCCCACTATTCAAAAAAGGTGGTAGAGATAAAGCGGGGAACTTTAGACCGGTAAGCCTGACATCGGTAGTGGGGAAAATGCTAGAGTCTATTATAAAAGATGTAATAGCAGAGCACTTGGAAAACAGTGACAGGATCGGACAAAGTCAACATGGATTTACAAAAGGTAAATCATGCTTGACTAATCTACTTGAATTTTTTGAGGATGTAACTGGTACAATAGATAAGGGAGAACCAGTGGATGTGGTGTATTTGGACTTTCAGTAGGCTTTCGATAAGGTCCCGCATAAGAAATTAGCGTGTAAAGTTAAAGCACATGGGATTGGGGGTATGGTACTGACTTGGATAGAGAACTGTTTGGCAGAAAGCAAGCAAAGAGTTGGAATAAACGGGCCTTTTTCCGAGTGGCAGGCAGTGACTAGTGGGGCACCGCAGGGATCGGTGCTCGGACCCCAGCTATTCACAATATATATTAATGATCTAGACGAGGGAACTAGATGTAATATCTCCAAGTTTGCAGATGACACAAAGCTGGGTGGGTGTGTGTTCTTTGAGGAGGTAGCCGAGAAACTCCAGTATGTTTTGGGCAGGTTGGGTGATTGGGCAGATGCATGGCAGATGCAGTTTAATGTGGATAAATGCGAGGTTATCAACTTTGGTGGCAAAAACAGGAAGGCAGATTATTATCTGAATGGCAATAGATTGGGAGAAGGGAAAGTGCAACGAGATCTGGGTGTCCTTGTGCACCAGTCGCTGAAGGTGCAGGTGCAGCAGGTGGTAAAGAAGGCAAATTGCATGTTGGCCTTCGTAGTGAGAGGATTCGAATACAGGAGCAACGATGTCTCGCTGCAGTTGCACAGGGCCTTGGTGAGGCCACACCTTGAGTATTGTGTGCAGTTTTGGTCACCTTATCTGAGAAAGGATGTTCTTGCCATGGAGGGAGTGCAGCGAAGATTAACCAGACTGACACCTGGGATGGCAGGAATGACGTATGAGGCGAGATTGGGTCGATTGGGCTTATATTCGCTGGAGTTTAGAAGAATGAGAGGGGATCTCACTGAAACTTATAAAATTCTAACAGGACTAGACAGACTAGATGCAGGAAGGATGTTCCCGATGGCGGAGGAGTTCAGAACCAGGGGTCACAGTCTAAAGATAAGGGGTAGGCCATTTAGGACAGAGATGAGGAGGAATTTGTTCACCCAGAGAGTGGTGAACCTGTGGAATTTTCTACCACAGAAGGCCGTTGCGGCCAATTCATTAAATATATTCAAGAAGGAGTTAGATATATTTCTTGAGGCTAAAGGCATCAAAAGATATGGGGAGAAAGCAGGGACAGGGTACTTAATTTGGATGATCAGTCATTATCTCATTAAATGATGGAGCGGGCTCGAGGGGCTGAATGGCCTACTCCTGCTCCTATCTTCTATGTTTCTATGTTTAACCCACAGCCTCCTGACTGAGAGGCAAGAGAACTACCCACTGAGCTGACTAGTTAGCAGTTTATGTGACAGAGCACAAGGTGTGAGGGAGAGCTGAAAAATGCTAATATTAACGGCGATGGGACTATGCACCTGGGGATTTGTGAAAGCAAAACTGCTAATAAGCGAATGCAGGAAAAGCACCAGCCCACATAGTGAACATATTCAGTCATGTGACAAAGTGGAGAGAGCCAACTCCTGCATTCACATTTCCTATACTTGGCCTGGGGTGCTGTTACTGGTTGCTTTACACTTAACACAACAGTGCCCGAGGCCAGAACAAATAAGACTGACACAGTATGCGATAGTTTAATTTCAGCTTCGGAGACTTGGCTCCAGTTCTGCAAGTGATTTGGTTCCTGGATTGTTATCTCAATTACGTAGTTACATAGAGTTACATAGAATTTACAGCACAGAAACAGGCCATGTGGCTCAACTGGCCTATGCCAGCCTTTATGCGCCATGTGAGCCACTTTCCACCTTATGTCATCTAACCCTATCAGCATATCCTTCTATGTCCTGCATGATGACTGGGCATTAAGGGCTACTCATGCAACCACCCATATTGAGCGGCAGTATCCAGGTATGCATTATTTCAAACTCCTTTGATGTAGAGAGAGCGAAGCATAGGTTGCAAAATCATGTCCAGCAGCCTATTTTGGGCAGTGGGGTAGGGTACGGGGGGAGGTGGGGCAGGCATCAGATTTCTGTTCTGCTTGATTTGTCAGCACATTATTTCTGTTGCTGTATACTAAAAAAAATAGTTTCTGCCATAGCAACACTCCTTTCCATTAGTTAGCTGCTGGAAGTTAGAACAACAGTTCCCCAGGAGTGTGTTAATATTTACAGGGTGTTCCTTGGGAGCGTGTCACAATTTGCAGGGTGTCTCTGGGAGTGTGCCAACATTTGCAGAGGGTCTCTGGGAGTGTGCCAACATTTGCAGGAGGTCTCTGGGAGTGTGCCAACATTTGCAGAGGGTCTCTGGGAGTGTGCCAACATTTGCAGGAGGTCTCTGGGAGTGTGCCAACATTTGCAGAGGGTCTCTGGGAGTGTGCCAACATTTGCAGGAGGTCTCTGGGAGTGTGCCAACATTTGCAGGAGGTCTCTGGGAGTGTGCCAACATTTGCAGGAGGTCTCTGGGAGTGTGCCGACCATTGCAGTGGGTCTCTGGGAGTGTGTCACAATTTGCATGGGGGCTCTGGGAGTGTGCCACCATTTGCAGGGGGGCTCTGGGAGTGTGCCAACATTTGCAGGGGCTCTCCGGGAGTGTATCACAATTTGCAGGCGGTCTCTGGGAGTGCGTCACAATTTGCAGGGGTCTCTGGGAGTGTGCCATCATTTGCAGGGGGTCTGTGGGATTGTATCACAATTTGCAGGGGTCTCTGGGAGTGTATCACAATTTGCAGGGGGTCTCTGGGAATGTGCCAACATTTGTAGGGGGTCACTGGGAGTGTGCCAACATTTGTAGGGGGTCTCTGGGAGTGTGTCAACATTTACAGGAGGTCTCTGGGAGTGTATCACAATTTGCAGTGGGTCTCTGGGAGTGTGTCACAATTTGCAGGGGGTCTCTGGGAGTGTGTCACAATTTGCAGGGGGTCTCTGGGAGTGTGCCAAAACTTACAGGGGGTCTCTGGGAGTGTATCACAATTTGCAGGGGGTCTCTGGGAGTCTGCTAACATTTACAGGGGGTCTCTGGGAGTGTGCCAACATTTGCAGGGAGTCTCTGGGAGTGTGCCAGCATTTGTAAGGGGTCTCTGGGAGTGTGCCAACATTTGCAGGGGGTCTCTGGGAGTGTGCCAACATTTGCAGGGGGACTCTGGGAGTGTGCCAGCATTTGTAAGGGGTCTCTGGGAGTGTGCCAACATTTACAGGGGGTCTCTGGGAGTGTGCCAACATTTGCAGGGAGTCTCTGGGAGTGTGCCAGCATTTGTACGGGGTCTCTGGGAATGTGTCACAATTTGTAGGGGTCTCTGGGAGTGTGCCAACATTTACAGGGGTCTCTGGGAGTGATCCAACATTTGCAGGGGTCTCTGGGAGTGTGCCAACATTTGCAGGGGTCTCTGGGAGTGTGCCAACATTTACAGGGGTCTCTGGGAGTGATCCAACATTTGCAGGGGTCTCTGGGAGTGTGCCAACATTGACAAGGAATCTCCCACACAGAAAAAAAGTTGGGAAG
This sequence comes from Somniosus microcephalus, assembly GCF_052327205.1. Lineage (NCBI taxonomy): Eukaryota > Metazoa > Chordata > Chondrichthyes > Squaliformes > Somniosidae > Somniosus > Somniosus microcephalus. Next base: position 238,723,226 of record NC_140989.1, on the reverse strand, counting down.
TCACTGCTATGAGTTAAAATTTCTGAAAAGATATGATGATGGTGGAAACATTAATGCAAATTAGATGCTAATTTATATGCAAAGTAAACATTCTCTTGTCATTCTCGGTTAAAAAAAATGGAGGTAACTGAAAGAAGGCGATCCAGTTTGACTCACAGAACTTGTTGATTTGATAGGATTTAGAAAGCCTTGGAATGCTGGTCATGCCTAATCTGCCCACTTCCCCAGCAAAGACTCGTGAAGAAGCTGCAGGTGATTCGCAAGCCAGATGAACTCTGGAGCTGTGTCTCTTCTCATCCTCCAGCCACGCTACAGTACATCAGCATATTCTTATTTTCTGAACCACAGTCCAAATAATCAGCATATATTTCTTTCCTCTCTTGTGGGTTTAATGCCATGCATTTCAAATCAGCTTCTGCGACTCCCAGCTGTGCAGGTACTGAGTATGCCAAGCTAGAAGCTTCACTTGTGCTGTTGCACACAGTATCAGCTAAAGGATAAGTACTCAGTGGAGCGCAGCCTGCTTTAGTTCTTATTTTTTATTTTGCTGGGGGCGGGATCTCATTTTCTCTTTCCGAAAAGCAAGCAGCCAGAACATAGCCTAAACATAGGGGAACTGAGCCTTTACCATCGCAGCATCTACATTCCGGTCTCCGGCATGTTAGGCCACATTCAATAGATTCTGGCCGCAGTCCTTGCTGTGCAGTTCTCCTCTGCAAATCTCCTCCTTAACTCACTCACCACATAATCTAGCACCCCGCAACCCCCCAGTAAACCCTTGCTTTGTTTCAGCTGAGGGCAAATTCCATTTTTATGTGGCGAGAACTCTCGAACCATGTTCTAATCTCTGGAGTTGTAACATTTATGAGCTATCATTCCAATTCAACCTTCTTTCCAGAATGGATCTTGCTTTCCTTGAGCACAATAAAGGATCATCAGTTTTCATTTAGCTCAAAAGCTGCTTCTTTGACACAGATCTCGAAAGTCAGTGCAGACCATTTCAGTGGTTGAACTGCATGTAAAGATTTTAAGTCAAAACTTATCTATCGATGAGGTGAATTAGAAAACTCTTTGGCCTAGAAATTCAGTGCCCTTAGCGCCGATTTTGCGGCGCTAGAGGACCTAGCGCTGCAATTGGCGCCGGCGCCGAAATTGCCTGGGGCCCTTCCGCCGCGGTAGACCGGTAGTGCTGCGCCGGCACCGATGACGTTATCGGTGTGCGCAGCGTCCCGGTTGCCATGCCGACGGGCCCCAGCGCCGAAATTCAGTTGCGGCCGCCTCGCCCGTGGCAGCCGCAACTAAGACTCTGGCAACAGAGTCTTACATGACTTTGCGCCGGCGCATTAAAGGCACCACGGCGGCCGGCCGCTTTCCCGCCGGCCGCCTGGCCGCAGCTCCCTCCCCGGACTTCCCCCCCCCCCCCCGGAACAGAAGCAAGCCCGGCACTTGTCCGAGGTGCCGGGCTCATTTTTAAAAAGATTTTTGCGGGCCGCGGCCGGGTGCAGGCAGCTCCTCCTTAAGGGAAGGAGGAGGCCTGCACTTCCCGAACCTGCCGCACCGCAGCGGGCGCCGCAGTGCCGGAGTAGCGCCGATATTCAGCGCGTAGCGCCAGTTTTCAGGCGCAAACAGCTCTCAGCAGCGCCGGCAGCCGTTTGGGCACAGAATTGGTGAATTTTGGGCCCGACCAGCGCGACTTAGCTCCGGCACTAACTTCCGGCGCTAAAGCCCTGGCTGCGCCAAAACTCAATTTCTAGGCCTTTATTCCATAATTCATTATTTCCTTTTATTTATTTCCCCTCGTGTTTTACCCTCTCTTTGGCACACTCCTCCGCACCAACACAAATGCACAGCAAGGGGTCTCGATCTCATTAAATGCTGCTCTGTGTCAATTTTTTTGTCTTATAACACTCCTGTGAAGCGTCATGGTATGTTTTAATATGTTAAAGGTGCTATATAACACGTGTTGTTGTTGTGTAACGAACTGTTCCAATTCTCGCTCTGTTCCTGTGGGAGACAAGGGGCTAGAAATTGGTTAGCCCCCGAAAATGGGTATGGGGATTGCGATGCATGATTAACCCGCGCCCGTTGAGTGGAATGCAGGCAGGATGCCAACTTTGTGCTGCCTGCTAACTATAATGATTTATGCATGCAGCCACACTTCCCACGCTGTTCATTGGCTGCAAGCATCAGCAGGGGCCCCAATATTGTTAATAACTTGCACTTCTTAAAGCTAGCCAACGCAACATAAAGCTAGCCTGCCCCTCTTAAATGGGAGGTGCATTGTGGCTGCAGCAAGTGCTGTAAGTCTTTCTGCAACTGAATCTGATCTGGGAAAGAGAAATTAATAACTGACCATTGGAGAGACTGGACACCCAGGTTTTCAGACAATGCACTGGAGGTCTTGGAGGAGGTGGAAAGGAGGAGAGATGTCCTGTATCCTCAGGGGGGCAGGAGGCCCTCCAAACACATGATGAGAAGCCGATAGTAACAGATTGCCAAGGAGGTTAATGCCAGGAGTGTAGCCCCAAGGACCTGGATGCAGTGCCGGAAGAAGTTTAATGATCGCATACAAGTTGTCAAGGTCAGTGAGCGCATCTTCAAATGCCATATCCTACCAACTGCACCAGTAGCCTCAGCCACTGCTCAATTCATCAAACCCCGTTACACACCTACCAACAATCTCTATCAATCAGGACTCATACCTAACATTCATAGCTTCACCTCACCCTCACACACTTAGCACTGTTGAAAACCTCACACTTACATCTCACAGCTTGCACACACTGCCAGCTGGTCAACCATGACAGGCACATCACCTAAACACATTGCACAACACTCACTGGCACTCTTCCCTCTCTCTTGCAGGAGAAGGTGGCGCACAATCAGAGGCAGCAGGGACTAACCGGAGGGGGAGAGGCGCACCTGCATGTTCTAACCCCCATGGAGGAGACAGTGCTGGCCATTATGGGAAGGGCCATTGCTGAGGCTGTGGCCACCAGCTGGGCTGATGCCATTGAAGGTGAGGGTATCTGCACACCTAATCCTCCTTCTCTCATCACACTTCTCCCTCATCTCACAATCTCTTCTGATAGAGAAGCTACAGATAGTATAAGCATGCACTTCTTACATTCTGCTCTTCCCTCACCACAACTCTACCCTTGTCCCTTTTTCCTTTCAGATACCCAAGAAGTTCAACTTGCCCAGGCAGTGGAGGAAGAGCAACAAGACAGTGAAGATGAAGGGACCGTCAGTCGATTTTACACAAGCAGCCATCAGCTTAGATACTGGCACTGCACGTAGTTTAGAGGATAGGATAGAGGCGGGATCTGCATGTGGCGAGACACTGGGCACAAGTGCGCTGCAGCCAGGGCTGGGAGAAAGGATAGCGCAGGTGACAGCTCGCCGGAGTGCAAGGTCGCACATGAATTCTGCTGCAGAGGACTCAGATGATGACTTTGATGAGCCAAGCTACAGAAGAAGGCTGCTGGGTGTATACACCCAAATGTTTGGTGCACTGGAAAGCCTGCCAGAAAGCCTGCGTTCAATGTCAAGAAGCAAGGAGGAGTCCAGCACTGACTTGGCACAGGGCTTTGCACAGAGCTCAGAAGCCATCCTTTCCAACATGGAATGGGTGCCACCTCCATCTGTGTACTTGTGAAGCCAACCATGATGCAGCGTCTAATGGCCAATGTTTCAGCTTCCATTGCAGCACAAGCAGCACCCACACAACGTCTGAGTGCTGCCATGGAAGCTCAGACTGCTGCCATCATGGCTCTGGATACCAGTGTGCAAAGCAGCTTCCAGGGCACCACAGCACTCCTGCAATCTGTTCTCCAACAGATCTGCTCCCTGAAGACCCTCTGCAGATATGGCTTCCTGCTGAGAGCCCTACTCCCCTCCTCCTCCTTGCTCTTGTAGTAGCTTGTCATGCTTTGCATTGGCTCTGTTTATTCTTCCAGTTATGCTCAATGCCAAGAGGAAGCCATACTAGGCCACCCATATCTGGAATCAACAGGTCTGTGCACAAGCCTTTAAGTCACCAAAAAAGTTTTTCAGCACCAGCCAGACCACTCCCTGTACACTATTGAAACTTTTAACAAGTATTGGAAAGCACCCAAAATGTGTAGAATTACAGCCAGAAGAAATAATCCAGCAACTAACCTGTAAGTAGTTGATGATCCATTTAAATAGCACTGATGGGGGATCCTTCATGCCATTGGTCATGTGTTCAGCTGTGGGAAGTTAAGGGAAGGCATAGACTGGAGCGCAGAGATTCAAAATGGCAGCGTTGCATGCTGATTGACGTCATGATCTGCCTGCTCTGCATACTTCCGGCAGATGGTAGGTGTGCGCGCGTTAACCTCTTTACCAATATGGAGTTGGCGCAGTTTGTATCAGAAGTGTGCGTGCCACTGCGAACGGCATTTTGGAACCTATTGCCCAAAAAACAGCTGCTACCAAGCCCAATTTTGCCCCCATAGCATCTCTATTTGTGACTGCTCCAACAACCTGGCTGAGATTGGAAATTCATCACACGGGGGAAGAGAAGAGAATCGTTGCCACAAACCGAATTCCCACCACTCCACAGCATCCACATTACTCATATCTTCAGTCTGTTCCTATTAGAGTTTCATGTAATGATGAATGATTGCAAGTTGCTTCCTATGCTCCCAGAATCAATCTAAAAATACTCCAACATCACCTTAGAATTGCTCAATGCTGCCCATCGACTCTACGGTCAACGCATATGTCCGCACATTCGGATCGCGTCAACATGGCTAGCATCTTCTTTTTGGGAAGTGCAGCCTATCAGTATAGACCTGTTGGGCCGAATGGCCTGTTTTCTGTGCTGTAAAATTCTGTGTAAGAGATATCATTCAAGCTCCTTACCAACAATAACTGTGACAAATGTGACCCGCACAGCAGTGACCTATTTCCTTATTCAGGCACTTCAAGTATAAGGCATTGATGCCCCCCCAGTTCTGAGTTGCTTTACGTGCTGGGATCTGAATAGGTTTAAACAAGGGTTTGACTTGCTGCTCCACAATTGGTCAAAACCTTGAGGCTCCGAAAGGTTCGCCTCAAAGCAGTGCTGGAATATGGCCACTAGAGGCCTCCAGTGAGCCGTGTCGAAGCTATAGGCTGGTTCTCACTAAGAGACAGATATCAGATACTGTGCTGTGCCATTTTTCCAGTGTTTATTTCTCACAGAAGTAGCAAGTGTTTTGCCAGATCCACCTCCCCTAACTCACCAAAAAACTGAATCCTAGACTTTTCAATGCACTCCATTTCCACAGTTATTCAAAACTAAATACACAAGAAAATGAACATAAAGCTGGTGCCGATAACCTGAAGTGACCCCAGGGCAATGTCTTGTGATGTCAGTATATCACTGAATCTTATCCCAATGTAGATGCTGAAAGCCTGTTTGGCCCAGTGGTAAGGGCATGAAACAGTTAAACTTCGAGGCACAGAAAAGGTGCCAGTCATCAAAGTCTGCAGTTCTTGGAGAACATATTGATACTGGACAATGAAAGCTTTGAATCATGATTAACTCTGAAAAGGACATTGACATTGAACTGTGAGGCCTTGAATCATGATTGGTTTTGATAGGAAAAATTTACATCTGGATAATTCTCTGAGTTTAACTGAAACAATGGGGATCACGATCGACTTCTTGACATGAATGGAAGATACACAAATCCCGAGCAGACAATCAGCCAACTACCCATCAACAGTAATAGAAACCACATTGAATATGCGTTACAGAAAGCGGGAGAGGAGGTAAGGAGTTATCTTCGATCTCACAACTCTGTACACCTCCGGTGATTGAATTACAGGTTGACGAGGTGTGATTGTTGGACAGTTCAGCAAACTGACAACCAAAACTGGTTGTGGTAGGCCCAGCATGGGGCCAGGTGACTAAAAGAACTATAAGAAGGAACCACACCACAGCTCTGTCTCTCTTTCGCTTAGAAGCTCTCTCTGGGAAGCCCTCTCTCTCGGAAGTTAGCTCTGACTACAGCAACTGCCAGGTGTAAGAAGGAAGGGAAGACGGTCATCTCCAGCTCCCAGCCTGCAATCGACGTCGGCCACGACCAGCCGGACGGATTGTAAGTATCAGTTGACTCTACAAGGGGTTTGCGCTGTGTAGGCAGCTGCAGTCAGATAAAGGAGGACGGGGACAGGTCATCTCTGATCCAGACCTACAATCCACAACAGTAATGACTGGCCGCATGGGTGATTGTAAGTTTCAGCCAAATCTCAACAGGTTTTTGTCTGTGTTTTGTTGGTTTTAATAAACTAACAGTTTTGGGTTGAACGTAAACCTTTGTGTCGACTACCATTTTGTTTCTGTAAAACCCAGAGTCAAAGAACCCTTGTAAGGACGAGGAAACCAAACATCTTATACCAAGGCACACCGAGTGGGTAAACAGATCCACAGTTGGGACTGGGAGGAAAAGCTAAATGCATTCACATAAGGACATACAAAATTGATGGATAGGAAGAGGCCAGCTGGTCCATTAAGCCTGCCCCGCACACCATGATGGATGGAGCATCATTAGACACTTCCCAACACCGCCCCCCCCCCCCCCCCCAACCATGTAATCTCCTGGGAGAGGCACAAAAAAAACCAGGGCCAATCAGGGAAAAAATACTTTGAAAATTCCTCTTCAACCCCCACACGCGACTATTGGACTATTTTCTTGACATGCTAGGATCATTAGAAACACGTTCTCCAGTCTGTCCATTTCACTTTTGTTCTTGTGATGTGGGCAATGCTGTCAAGGCTGCATTGGTGACCCATCCCTTAGGTGTCCTGTAACCGAGCAACTTGTAGGCCATTTCAGAGGACCACAAGAGTCAACCAGTAGTGTGCAACTGGAGCCACATGTGTAGGCCCAGACCAGATAAAGGTGGCTGGTTCCTTTTCCTGAAGGACGTTAGTGAACCACTTGGACTTTTCTGACAATCCGACAGATTTTCATGGTCAGTTTGTCAGGACTCGGTGCACAAATTACCATATTTATTGAAGTTAATTTGACAACTTGCCATGGTTTTAATTTCCTGAGCTTCGTGCTTTTGTTGGATTTTCCAGCCCTTTCAGATCATAGAATCATACAGAAGCGCAGAAGGAGGCCATTCAGCCAATCCTGCTTGTGCCGGCACTTTGAAAGAGCTGCCTAATTAGTCCTACTCCTCAGCTCCTTCCCCATAGCCCTGCAAATTCTTCGAGGAAAGTCCTGCACTGGGAATTATGGTGGCAGACAGCAGGGCTTCCAAAAGGTAAGTTGTGCTGGAATTGCCAGCAGCAGCGGAGGAACCTGCTGTGGAGATGTCCAATGTGTGTCAAGACCAGGGAAATGTGCCTAAAGCTTATTTATACCATATGTGGTGACTTAGTTTGAAACTTTGTTTGATTACGATGCTCACAGTATAAAAGATTTCAAACCTTCCCAGCCCCCCACCCTCCTCACCCCGATAGTTGGGTCGGTGACTTCACCGACTGCTACTGCACTGAGGTATCCCAACCATATGGAAGTTCCCAGGTCGAATCCATGGTATGTACTGATCTCAGTCAGGGTAGCAACAGTGGGAGCTACAATTAGCATAAATGGCATCGAGCTAAGAAAATAAATTAAATCAGCCAGGGTCTTGCTCTTGGCTGCTATCCAAAGATTTGCTGTTGGATGGTGTCAGGTCACTTACCTTTTCCACACACCCCATTTATCATTCCTTATCCTTTCTATTGCTGGTGCAGTTTTAAGTCCAGGGAGCTAATTTGTCATTAATTTCATGAGCCTTAACCTTCTTCAAAAGTCTCCACATTCGGAACTTTATCAAATGCTTTCTTCAAATCCAAATATATTCGATGCTGCTGTAGGGCCCCAAGTAGAACACTGACTAATATTCTTCTTTCCGTTGCTGACTGACCTCATGTACATTTTTATCTTTAGCCAATTCTAGCCACTCGATTCTCTTCAACAACTAATTTAGTGAACCCACCATTCTTTAGGCTCCTTGCCCACTTTAGCTGCCTGTTGAGGGCATCCTGTAAAGTATACACAACATTTGCGTACAAAGGATGGGATAGCCATTGGATTGAAATGTCTGCCGTGGCTCAGTGGTAGTTCCTCCTGGTTCCACAGCACTACTGCGTGACGCTGTCAACCCACACTCATCACCCGCCCATTTGCTACCCCCACCACACCAGGATCTAAGGGAGAACCACTGCCAGCACACATTGGTCCAGAGGAATGCGACAAGCTGCCACAGGAGGTCCAGCAGGCACCTGCAGTACATCTGAATTATTCAGCTTAATTCAATTCTGGACACGCCTCGGGCCTCTAGTTTCTGACATGCGCTTGGAAGCGCACCCAACATTTCAGGGGTTCAACCGAATTTCTGATCCCTCCCCAACCCCCTGCTCCACTGTCACTTTCATCAATGGATGTCCAGGCACTTCAGTGCCCAACACCGTTCACACAGTATACACTAAACCTAACACACAGTGACAAGAAGAGGTGTTTTGATAGTTTTGGTTAAGAATTAAATATAATCGAAAAAAGGGCAGAAGTGTTATTCTATTTTAAGCAACCATTTTGATCGCTTGCTCGGGAATTTCCTGAAAAATTGCACCATAGCAATGGCGCATCTACAACGTACACCATTACTTTAGCCCAGACATAGAAACATAGAAGATAGGAGCAGGAGTAGGCCATTTGGTCCCTCGAGCCTACTCCGCCGTTCAATGAGATCATGGCTGATCATCCAAACTCAGTACCCTGTCCCTGCCTTCTCTCCATATCCCTTGATCCCTTTAGCCTTTAGAAATATATCTAACTCCTTCTTGAATATATTTAATGAATTGGGACGTTCCAGGAAATTGTGGCGTAAGTGACCTGCAGTATCACTTACGCCCACCACATTTCCCTCGAATTTTACGCCGCTCCTCGGCTACCCTCATCGAGAACTATTAGAAATTAATAATCGTCAACCACCCCCCCATTAAAATCACCGGTGATGGCGAATATGCCAAATATGCCGAATTAACGCTTATGTTCCCACCATTGCCACTTGGACTCAAACCCAAAAATTATGGCGCTGGTGACCTGGCATTTTGTGACAAATCAGATTTCACACAATCCTGTTGCCACCCCAGAATTTCTGAACTGCTGTAATGTAGGAAACACAGCAGCCAATCTGTGCACAGCAAGCTCCCACAAACAGCAATGTGATAATGACCAGATAATCTATTTTTTTTGTAATGTTGATTGAGGGACACCGGGGAGAACTCCGCTTGCTTTTCTTTGAATTAGTGCTAAAGGATCATTTACGTCCATCTGAGAGAGCCGATGGGGCCTCAATTTAACGCCTCATCCAAAAGATGGCACCTCCAACAGTGCAGCACTCCCTCAGCACTGCACTGAAGTGTCAGCCTGGATTTTTGTGCTCAAGTCTCTGGAGCGGGACTTGAACCCACAACCTTCTAACTCACAGGCAAGAGTGCTACCCACTGAGACACGGCTGACATAAATAAATTTGATTCATGCTGCTGGGATATATTTATACTCGGTAAATAACATTTAAGACTTAAGAATGTAAAATATTTAGATTAAAATGCAGAGTTAAGGAGGCGTACCGAGTTACAGCACATTTATATTCACTGGCAATACAATCCAATGAACTGAAACGTTTAGTTGGGCAATTTGTTAATTTGGTGTGGAAACACTGTCATAATTATGAACAAGTTGAATAAGGTTCATTAGGGGGATGCAGTAATGAAATTGGCCTCGATCCGTGATATTCGTAGCAAAATGTCATTTCACTATTAAGCACCTAAGCACACATTGGTGTGAAAGTAAGATTTGAGGGAAAAAGATAAAAGGGGTGATTTTCTGTGGATACTTTAGGTGCTAAAGAGCCTCTGTGGTGGCCAAGGTGGGGTCTTAAGCTGAAAGAGCGGATTAGCCCGCGTTTAGCGCAAGGCGGCATCTTAGTAAAGGAGTTGAAGTTTGCGCTAGGAACGGCCGCCTGGAGGATCGTTAAGGGGCTGACTGCCACTTAAATTGCCTGCTAGCGTTCATTAATGAGGCTGCATGGCAGGTTTGTAGCTAGCGCTTGACCCAACGCCCTCTCTGAACAGCGACCAGCTGACTGGGAGTAAACAAGTTGTTGCAGAAGATTTGGAGAGCTACTTAAAGGTATATCACCTTTTGCTGTTCACTTACTGCTGGAGGTTTGAAGAGGACATTTGAAACACGTTGGGAGAGTTTCTGGGACACTTTGTCAAGACTACACTAACACTCCATCAACATTTGTTCTGGGAATTCTTGGAGGACTTCACTGAAAAAAGAGTAAGTGATGTGCTGCTCTACCTTATTGGACACCGTATAGGAGTCACCAGGAGAAAGGGGGTGCTTGGTCATCGGCATTTTACTAGTGGTCCTCCTTGGTCTGTGGGAGGAATGGCAGGAGGACACGAGGCCAGGCAGAGCAGCACCAGCTGCTGGAGGGGAGACAGAGACAAGGGAGTGAGGTGGACTACTTCACCCCTGCGGGCACAGGACATCCCACATCCTCCAGCAGAACCTCCAGTGCTGCGTCCGAGAACCTGTGAGCCCTCTCACTCAGTCCCTGAGCCATCCTGAAACCTGCCATGTGTGTCAGCCAGCCCACTCCACACCTTCAATGGACATGGGCGCGTGGAGTCCACATATACCGCTCCACGAAAATTGCTTCTAATCAGCGCCTGAGTGTTTAACCGGCAGGTGTCTGTTTTAGCGCCTGCATGGTAATCATCAATTAGCCCCAAAATTGCGTGCTAAAACCAGACTTTCATACAGGCAAGTCTTATTAGCACAGCACCCACTTAGTGCTTGTTTTGACCCTTTAACCAAAATAACCCCCAAAGTGTTGTCAGATAGACCCCTGCACGGTGCACCACAGCGATGCTGAACTTGAGAGCTGGTATGACTGACTTTGAGGATCTTAGCTCTCTCGTTTTATACAAAGGAGATATTGTGCTAGCTGTTACAGCTTCTTGGTTGAGCGATAACGAGGGCAGAAGCATCACGAGCACAAGGGGAAAATGGCCGATAGACTTGCACCTCTTCCCAGCACAATTTGGACCATCATTCAAAATCATACCATCACCGACAAGGTCTGTGCCATGAAATTCAGCTCCTTAGCGCTGGTAGTTTTGACTGTTTTTTGTAAATAAAAATGGTGCCTGCCTCACTTCTGGCCATAGAAACTTAGAAGATAGGAGCAGGAGTAGGCCATTCGGCCCCTCGAGCCTGTTCTGCCAGTTAATGAGATCATGGCTGATCATCCAAATTCAGTACCCTGTCCCTGCTTTCTCCCCATATCCCTTGATCCCTTTAGCCTAAAGAAATATATCTAACTCCTTCTTGAATATATTTAATGAATTGGCCTCAACTGCCTTCTGTGGTAGAGAATTCCACAGGTTCACCACTCTCTGGGTGAAGAAATTCCACCTCATTTCAGTCCTAAATGGCTTACCCCTTATCCTTAGACTGTGACCCCTGGTTCTGGACTCCCCGACATTGGGACCATCCTTCCTGCATCTAGTTTGTCTAGTCCTGTTAGAATTTTATAAGTTTCAATGAGATCCCCTCTCATTCTTCTAAACTCCAGCGAATATAAGACTAATCGACCCAATCTCTCTTCATATGTCATTCCTGCCATCCCAGGTGAATCTTCGCTGCACTCCCTCCATGGCAAGAACATCCTTCCTCAGATAAGGTGACCAAAACTGCGCACAATACTCAAGGTGTGGTCTCACCAAGGCCCTGTACAACTGCAGCAAGACATCCTTGTTCCTGTACTCAAATCCTCTCGCTATGAAGGCCAACATATCATTTGCCTTCTTAACCGCCTGTTGCACCTGCATGCTTACCTTCAGTGACTGGTGCACAAGGACACCTAGGTCTCGTTGCACTTCCCCTTTTCCCAATCTATTGCCGTTCAGATAATAATCTGTCTTCCTGTTTTTGCCACCAAAGTGGATAACCTCGCATTTATCCACATTATACTGCATCTGCTATGCATCTCCCCAATCACCCAACCTGTCCAAATCATACTGGAGTTTCTCTGCATCCTCCTCACAGCACACACACCCACCCAGCTTTGGGTCATCTGCAAACTTGGAGATGTTACATCTAGTCCCTCGTCTAGATCATTAATATATTTTGTGAATAGCCGGGGTCCTAGCACCAATCCCTGCGGTACCCCACTAGTCACTGCCTGCCACTCGGAAAAAGACCCGTTTATTCCAACTCTTTGTTTCCTGTCTGCCAACCAGTTCTCTATCCAAGTCAGTACCTTACCCCCAATCCCATGTGCTTTAACTTCGCACACCAATCTCTTATGCGGGACCTTATCGAAAGCCTTCTGAAAGTCCAAGTACACCACATCCACTGGTTCTCCCTGATCTATTCTACCAGTTACATCCTCAAAAAATTCCAGTAGGTTAGTCAAGCATGATTTACTTCCGGCCACTTCCAGCACGGCCCGCGCTGTACGTAGGCGGTATATGCATACACCGGCAGTATGCAGAGTAGGCAGATTGTGATGTCAGTCAGCGTGTAATGGTGTCTTGATGTACGACCTGCTTTTTTTGATGTCGCCACTTCAGTCAATGCCCTCCCATATACACGTACTGCTGAATGTGTGTTCAGCTGCTTAAAGGGATAGATCCAACTTGCAAGTAAGTTGATTATTGCTTTTGAACTGGCTCTTGCAGAGTTTGTAGGAGTACTGGGTTGCTGGAAGAGATTTAAAAAGTTGTTAAAGTGTGCAGGACATGCTGCTGGATGCTGGGGAGGCGTTGGCTGCTACTGAAAGGCCTCTGGGTAAACCACTTGCTCCCAGTCATGGGGGCTCTGGTTGCAGTCCCCCCACCCCCCTTCCTGTGCTGCAGCATGCCAGGAAGGTGGAGCAGAGGCAGCAAAGAGGACAAGCTGCTCACAGAGGGAGGAGGAGGAGGTGCAGGAGGGCTCTCAGCAGGAGGCCTTAGGGTCTTCAAGGAGCACTTCTCCTACCTGTACCTAAGCCAAGTGCAGTGTGTTTGGCAGTTTCGCTTCACCAAGGAGGTGCTCACAGAACTCTGGCACCTCTTGTAACCAGACCTGCAGCCTTAGAGCAGGGCAACGACGGCGCTGCCAGTGGCTGTCAAGGCCACCGTGGCCCTGAATTTTTTCGCCAGCGGATCCTTCCAGGCTGGAACAGGCGACATAGTGAACACCTCGCAGTTCGCCATGCACCGCTGCATCCGGGACGTCACAGAGTCTCTGTATGCTAGGAGCGGGGAATTCATTGTTTTCTCTCTCAACAGAGAGATGCAGGAGGAACGCACACATAGCTTTACTAGGATATCGGGCTTCCACATGGTGCAGGGTGCTATCGGCTGCACTCACATGGCTCTGCGGGCATCTCAATGGTGAGCTGTTACATAACCGCAAAGGGTACCACTCACATAACGTGCAGTTGGTGTGCGACCATGCCCAGTACATCATGATGGTGAATGCCTGCTATCCTGCAGCAGTCATGATACCTTCAGTCTGCGCTAGTCTGCTGTGCCAGCAATCTTTCAGCCACCATGTCAAACCCGAGGGTGGCTGCTCGGCGATAAGGGCTATCCGCCCTGCACCTGGCTGATGACTCCCCTTTGTAACCCCACTACTCATGGCCAGCACTCTTATAATGAGAGTCATGCTGCTACGAGGAACATCATCAAGCAAACCATTGGGCAGCTCAAGCAACAGTTCAGCTGCCTTGACCACTTGGCAGGAGCCCTCAGTACGTGCCTGAGTGGGTGTCCCAGTTCATGGTGGTCTGCTCCATCCTCCACAACTTGGCCATCATGAAGGCGCAGCCTTTGCCACCAGGGGCTCTGTAACCATCTCAGGAGGAGGAGGAGGAGGAAGAGATAAGGCAGTCTGCTCATCTACGTTCCGGACGGGCTGACGGTGAGCGCATCATCAGAGTCCACTTCCCCTGAAGGCAACCCCAGATCCCCATTGCTCAACACTTCCCCACCTTCCCGTCCCTCTGTCCCGGAACATCACAGCGTCCTCTTGGCCACAATGCTGAAATGAAAGCCACCACAAAACAAACATTCCAAAATACATTTATAAATCATTCATTCCAATACTTCATAACAAAGTCAACTAATCAACTTGTGCATTCCCTTAGTGCCTGTCTTCCCTGTGCCTTTGCCTGTCCTAGTGCTGCTACAAGCTGCTACCCCAGTGGCTGCAGCATGTCTGATGGAAGGCTGATGACTTTCAGTGGAGGAGACTGCAGATGGACTTGGAGGACGACTTCAAACCTATCTGGGCCTAGATGGTCCGGCAGTAGACTGCACCACCTCGGCATGGGCGGCAGCAGTCTGGGCTGGCTGGCTGACAGGCAACAGCAAGGGCACTGGCGGAGTGGCAGTGATGGAAGTACAAATGCTGTCGTCCTGAGAGATGAGAGAGGTCAGCAGGTTTGTACTCCACGGAACCACTGCCACAGGCCAGCATCTCAACATTCCTAGTAATCTGTTGGAGGACAGATCGCTGGACCCTGCAAGTCCCTTCCCACACTGGTAAATGCAGCCACGATGGCAGCAGTCTGCACTTGCGAGCCTGCATGATAGAAGTCTGTGCGTCCACTGCAGCACTCAGATGATGGGTGGCTACTACTTGTGCTGCAGTGGAAGCTGAGACATCACCCATCAGACCCTGCATCATGGTTGGGTCCACAAATGCTCTAATGGAGTTGCCTATCACTTCCATCCTGGAAATCATGGGTTCCAAGCTCTGCGCAAAGCCCTGTGCAAGGTTGGAGCCAGACTCCTCCATGCTCCTTGACATTGACAACAGGCTCTCTGGTAGGCCTGCCAATGCACCAAGCATTTCTGTGTGCCTGCCCATCACTCTTCAAAGTCCTCATCTGAGTCTTCTGTAGCAGAATTTGTGTGTGGCCTCACCCTCAGAGGAGCTAGCACCTGTGCTACGCTTTCCCCCTGCCCTAGCTACAGGCCACTCGTGTCTGGTGACTCACCACATGCAGATCCCAACTCTATACTACCTTCTAAAGTACGCACAGTGCCAGTTTCTAAGCTGGTGCCTGCGAGTATGTGATCGAGTTTTTTTTTATTCGTTCTTGGGATGTGTGCATCGCTGGCAAGGCCAGCATTTATTGCCCATCCTTAATTGCCCTTGAGAAGGTGGTGGTGAGCTGCCTTCTTGAACCGCTGCAGTCCTTGTGGTGAAGGTATTCCCATAGTGCTGTTAGGGAGGGAGTTCCAGGAATGGCGATATATTTCTGTAGTGTATGTGCCTTTAAGAGCCCCATGTGTACTGTAATGCCGGTAATGGCCACTTGGGCTATATAAGCCTGTATATTGTGTTGTATCAGTTAGTTCCCCTCCAGACTTTGTTTAGTAAACACCTATGAAACCAACTCCTGTCTTCAGTGTCTCTATCAACACACAGGCACAACAGTGGCGACGAATTGGAAACGGACTTACCTGCAATTCGGCAGCACCTCAAGGACATCGATTCCTCTGGCGTCCAAAGTTGAAGAAAAATCAAGAAAAAGAAAAAGCTGTGGTTTCACCAGCTAGCCAAGCTGGTGGCAGGTACTGCAATAATCCTTCCTGGGCGTCGGGCTGGGGCTCCAGCGGCTGGCTCTACAGCTGGGCCAAGCAGCGAAAGCGGAGGCAAGCAGTAACAGACGGGGAGGGAGCACTCGAGAGACGGCCGGCGCTGCAAGCAGGTCAGCGTTCAGACCTAGAGAGAGAGTCTGGCGAGAATGAGTCTCCAACTGTAAATAAATAAATTTAAAAAACGGAAACCACGGGAAACAGCATTGTCATCGGCAGCAGTGGCGGGGAAGCGCGGGAAGCGCCATATCTTTTCTGCAGAAAAGAAAGAAAAGCGCGGGAAGCGCCATATCTTTTCTAGGATGCCTAAGTCTGGCAATATTGATGCTTTTGATAACGAGATAGAGGATTGGACCACATATGTGGAAAGAGTGGAGGTATATTGCACCGCAAATGGAATAGAAGATGAAAAAAAAGCTTCAGTACTGCTAAATCTAATGGGCGCAAAGACATACGGGCTGTTACGAAATTTAATCACTCCAGCCAAACCAAAGGACAAGAATTTTAAAGAAATTGTTGATACCCTACAGGAGCACTTAAACCCAACACCACTGCTGATAGCAGAACGATTCAAATTCTTCAAGAGAAATCAACACAAGAATGAAAGTAATGCTGATTACCTCACCGAATTAAGAAAGCTATCAAAACACTGCCAATTCGGGGCAGGACTAGCAGATTATCTTCGAGACAAATTCGTCTGCGGTCTCTTAAGTGAAGGAACACAGAAAAGGCTGCTTTCTGAAAAAGATTTAACACTGGACAAGGCTTTCAGTATGGCTGTATCATACGAAGCAGCCGCAAGAGGAGCTGCAGAGATACAACAAAAGACACAGGACTTCGGCACCCATGAAATGACACAGGGTTTCGAGAGGTGTTTCGCTGCGGCAGATCCACCCATGACCAGAGGGACTGCTGGTTCAAGGACAAAGCATGCAGGCAATGCGGAAACATTGGACACATTGCACGGGTATGCCGATCTGGACAAAAAAAATCGACAGACAGGAAAAAAAAAATCAATAATGAAAAGTACAGAAAGGTATAAATGATGACGGACAGTAGCTCCGAAGACCAGAAGAGCGATAGCGACTCCGAAAACAAGAGACTAAGCTGTCTCAAATTACATAATGTAATTGCCAAAGATGATTACCAGACCATTTGGGTTACCCTCACGATAGCAGGGTCCCCAGTTAAAATGGAGCTAGATACAGGATCAGCTCTGACCGTCATAAATCGACGGGATTACGAGCGGCTATTTCCGCATATACCTTTAAAAGACACATCCATTATCTTGAAAACATATACGGGGCAGAAAGTATACCCCAAAGGAAAAATAAGGGTGCCTGTTGTATACAACGGCAAAGAAATACAAAAGTTGTATTTATACATTCTACAAGATGGTGGTCCACCGCTGTTGGGACGTGAATGGATCAGGAAAATACGTTTAGACTGGCACTCCATTCAGGCAATGACGGTGACCAGTAAGAAAAAAAACGACGATGACGTCATACCTGAACGATTAAAAGACATCTTGGCCAACGCCAAAGAAGTGTTTCAAGAGAAACTAGGAACCTTGAAAGGCATCACCGCCTCAATAAAAGTGGAAGATGCAGCAATTCCCAAGTTTTTTAAGGCAAGACCGGTGCCATACGCAATTCGTCCAGCAGCCGAGGCAGAGCTGGAGAATTTGGAAAAGGCAGGCGTATTATCCAAAATAGATTGGAGCGAGTGGGCAACACCCATCGTTCCAGTCATGAAGAAAGCATTGAATAATGATAAATCTGAAGAACAGGGAAAAATTTGCATCTGTGGAGACTTCAAGGTGACTGTAAACCCAGTCCTTCACACGGTACAGTACCCTCTTCCGAGGATAGAAGAAATTTTCGCCTCACTATCCGGAGGGAAACGTTTCACCAAAATTGACTTGGCACAGGCATATCTACAGATGGAGGTTGAAGAGGCCTCTAAAAAATATCTCACGATAAATACACACAAAGGTCTGTACCAGTACAATCGACTGGTTTTCGGAGTAGCATCCGCTCCAGCTATCTGGCAAAGAGCTATGGAGCAAGTCCTCCAAGGGATTCCGGGGACTCAATGCTACCTAGACGACATCCTTGTAACAGGAGAAAATGACAATGAGCACCTTGCCAATTTGGAGCAGGTGCTCACTAGGGTGAGGGAACGGGGCCTACGAGTAAATCGCCCCAAGTGCGAATTTTTCCAAAATCAAATATCATATTGTGGCCACATAATTAATAAGGAAGGGTTGCATAAGTCACCTGAAAAAATTGAAGCGGTCATAAAAGCCCCAGCACCTGAAAATATTTCACAATTAAGGTCGTTCCTGGGTTAATAAATTACTATCATAAATTTTTACCGAACTTGTCAACTCTTCTACACCCTCTTAATGAACTGCTACAAACAGGAGTAATTTGGAAATGGAGCGAAGACTGTAAACGTGCCTTCCATAAATGCAAAGACTTAATCACGTCCAAAGCAGTTTTGGCTCATTACAACCCATCACTGCCAATCAGACTGGCGTGCGATGCATCCCCTTACGGCGTAGGAGCAGTATTATCGCATAAATTCCCTGATGGCTCAGAACGGCCGATAGCTTTTGCGTCACGCTCATTGAACTCAGCTGAGCGTAACTATGCCCAATTCGACAGGGAAGCACTCAGCCTGGTATGGGGAGTGAAGAAATTCAACCATTACCTACACGGACAAAAATTTACCTTGTTGACTGACCATCAACCCCTCATCTCTATATTCAACCCTAAAAAGGGTGTTCCCATTATGACAGCGCAAAGGCTACAGAGGTGGTCCCTTTTTCTAGGGGCACACCAATATAACATAGAATACAAAGGATCAAAACAGCATGGGAATGCTGATGGTTTATCGTGCCTACCGTTGCCAATGGTAGAAGAAGCACCTACTGTAGACCCAGTGGAGATTTTTCACTCTACCACAGTCGAATGTCTACCAGTAACAAATTCTGCCATTGAAAGGGAAACTAGAAATGACCCGACTCTCTCACGAGTCTACGATTTAACAGTGAAGGGATGGGCAGCACATGGCGAACCACTGTTGCCAGCATTCTCGCAAAGAAGAGAACAGCTGTCAGTGTGCCGAGGAACCTTGATGTGTGGATCCAGAGTGGTGATTCCACCCAAACTCCAGGATAAAGTTCTAAAGGAGCTTCACGAGGGGCATCTGGGTGGAGTGAAAATGAAGAACCTAGCCAGGGCGTTTGTATGGTGGCCAGGTATCGATGGAGACATCGAAGAAATGACCAAGAGCTGCCTAGGATGCCAGAAGGTCCAAAACGCTCCACCACAAGCCCCTCTACATCCATGGGAGTGGCCCTCATCTCCCTGGCAAAGGGTACACATCGACTTTGCTGGTCCATTTATGGACTCAATGTTCTTAATCGCGGTTGATGCACACTCCAAGTGGCCGGAGGTAATAAAGATGTTCTCCACCACCACGGAAAAAACCATCACAGTATTAAGGACCATATTTGCCAGGAATGGGCTGCCGGAACAGATCTGTTCTGATAATGGACCACAATTTGTGTCCGAAGAATTCAGGAAGTTCTTAAAAAACAATGGGGTTAAGCACTACACATCCGCCCCATACCATCCCGCCACCAATGGATTGGCTGAAAGGTTTGCCCAGACCTTCAAGAAGGCCATAAAGGCCATGGGTAATGAAGACATAAAACTTCAGCACAAGGTGGATAACTTCTTGTTCGCATACAGGAATGCAACACATATGGTTACAAACCAAACTCCCGCCATGATGTTCTTCAATAGAAGCCTAAGATGCCGGCTGGATTTGATCAAGCCCAACATCAGAAGGGACGTGGAGAACCGGCAATTTCAAGGCATGAATGAAAGGCCAGCTAGAACCTTCCAGATAGGTCAACAAGTTTTGGCCCGGGACTACCGTACCGAGAAATGGCAGCCTGGAACTATCTGCACACGACTAGGACCACTGATGTATACCGTGGACATCGGAGAAAGCATAATAAGGCGCCATGCCGACCAAATCATAGAGTCATCCGAAAAGGGACAACCTACATCACAACTCTATACGCCTAACGATGAAGTAGAGATGCCCATATCTACCTCCGATCCGGTGATACTGGAACCCGATGAACCCGACACTGGCATTCAAGCCGAATCAGCCTTGCCAAAAGAACCTACTACACCACCAGAAACTACTACACCACCGAGGCGTTATCCGGACCGAGTCAGGAAGCCTCCAGAGAGACTGACTTATAATTAATTAACTGCAGCAATGTGTAGATTATTTTTCTTGTAACATGTAATTAATAATTACTTAAAATATTATGGACTGGTTGGCTAAAAGGGGAGGAATTGTAGTGTATGTGCCTTTAAGAGCCCCATGTGTACTGTAATGCCGGTAATGGCCACTCGGGCTATATAAGCCTGTATATTGTGTTGTATCAGTTAGTTCCCCTCCAGATTTTGTTTAGTAAACACCTATGAAACCAACTCCTGTCTTCAGTGTCTCTATCAACACACAGACACAACAATTTCCAAGTCAGGATGGTGTGTAACTTGGAGGGGGACTTTCAGGTGATGGTGATCCCATGTGCTTACTGCCTTTGTCCTTCCAGGAGGTAAAGTTGCGGGTTTTGGAGGTGCTGCCAAAGAAGCCTTGGTGAGTTGCTGCAGTGCATCTTGTAGATGGTACACACTGCGGACACGGTGCCCCAGTGGTGGCGGGGGTGAATGTTTAAGGTGGTGGATGGGGTGCCAATCAAATGGGCTGCTTTGTCCTGGATGGTGTCGAGCTTCTTGAGTGTTGTTGGAGCTGCGCTCATCCAGGCAAGTGGAGAGTACCTTGTAGATGATGGAAAGGCTTTGGGGAGTTAGGAGGTGAGACACTCGCCGCAGAATACCTAGCCTCTGACCTGCTCTTGTTGCCACAGTATTTATGTGGCTGGTCCAGTTAAGTTTCTGGTCAATGGTGACCCCCCCAGGATGTTGATGGTGGGGGATTCAGTGATGGTAATGCCGTTGAATGTCAAGGGGCAGTGGTTAGAATTTCGCTTGTTGGAGATAGTCATTGCCTGGAACTTGTGGGTGCGGTTGTTACCTGCCACTTATCAGCCCAAGCCTGAATGTCGTCCAGGTCTTGCTGCATGCGGGCATGGACTGCTTCATTATCTGAGGAGCTGCGAATGGAACTGAACACTATTCAATCATCAGCGAACATCCCCATTTCTGAGGGACGATGTTTCTTCTTCTCCATCACACTCCTCTTGCTCTTCCTGCACTGGCTGGGAAGCTTGGGTTCTTGGGTATCTGAAAGGAGAAAGGCACAAGGGTAGGGCTGTGGTGAGGGGAGTGTGGGAAAGTGTAAGACATGTACATTTTTACTCCATTCTAACAGTACTTAGAGTTCGGACCCGTATTGGAACAGAAAACTCAAGACAAAGATTTCAGGGTAACTATTCTTTACTTAAAATCAACAGCGATTAGAAGTAAGTACAAGCATACATATGGACGAACACCAGCAAGTGATCAGTTCGGCGGTGTCAAGAAAGTTCTCTTCTCTGTGCAACCGATCAAGTCATCCGACTCACTGCAGCAGCCCCTAGTGTCTTTCAACTGCACTTTTTATACCCAAAAACTTAACAGACTGCTCAATGCGTACGTGTCCCAGACCACGATGACTTATCTGTCATCAGTGGGCCTCAAGGCCGGTTACACCATTGTCTGAAGAAATTCCTGTTAACAATGGCTCGAAGGTTTGTTTTACAGAACCCTCAAGGCCCACTTCCTTATCTGTGACTTTTATGGAATTTGCCCAGTTGCGCGGCCCTCAGTCTCTCAAGGTATGCAATGTGTTTGGGTGATGTGCCTATCATGGTTGAATAGCTGGCAGTGTGTGCTAGGTGTGAGATGTGGGTGTGAGGCTTGCAGCAGTGGCAAGTTTTTGAGGGTGGGGTGAAGCTTTAAATGTTAGGTATGAGTTGTGATTGATAGAGATTGTTGGTAGGTGAGTGATGGGGTGTGTTTCATTGAGCAGTGTGTGAGGCTAGTGGTGCAGTTGGTGGGAGACGACTTTTCAAGATGCATTCACTGACCTTGACCACTCATGTGAGGTCATTAAGCTTCTTTCGGCACTGGATCCACGTACTCGGGGCAAAACTGCTGGCAGTGACAACTTAAGCTCTCTGCTCCCACTGCCTTCTTACTGTGAGTCTGGATGGCCTCCTGGCCCCCTGCAGCTAGAGGACCTGTCTCCTCCATTCTACCCCCGCACTAAGGCCCCAGTGCTGCGTCAGAGAACCTAGGTGCTCTTTTTCTACCCTGTTGAGCCATAACTGACTGACAGTTCCCTTGACAATAATTATGAGTTGCTGAATACAGAATGCACCTCCCCTTTAAGAGGTGCAGGCTGTGTTTAAAAGTGGAGGCTAGCTTTAAATAGATCATTCAACCACTCATCAGTACTCTCAGAGCTGGGCTGCATGCACCAATATAATTAATTAGCAGGCAGCATGAATGTGGCATTGCTGCTTACACTGCTTTCAACGGACATCGTGATCCATGCACCATTATCGGGCCTAATCGAATTTTAAGCCCCTGGTCTTTTATTGATAGACTAGCTGGAGTACCTGGTGTTGCCGAGGTAATTGAAGAACCCTCTGCCATGTTTATAAAACTGTTTATGAAACTGTTGGGATTGAAGAACTCTTCCTAAGCACCCAGGAGGTGGTTCTTTAACTTCATTTTTTGTTAATGGAGATCACCAGTAGGGGGAAGGAGAGAGAGAGAGGGGGAAGGAGAGAGAGAGAGAGGGGGAAGGAGAGAGAGAGAGGGAAGGAGAGAGAGAGAGGGAAGGAGAGAGAGGGGGGAAGGAGAGAGAGAGAGGGGGAAGGAGAGAGAGAGAGAGGGGGAAGGAGAGAGAGAGAGAGAGGGGTAAGGAGAGAGAGAGAGGGAAGGAGAGAGAGGGAAGGAGAGGGAGAGAGGGAAGGAGAGAAAGAGAGCGAGAGTGAGAGGGAAGGAGAGAGAGAGAGGGAAGGAGAGAGAGGGGGAAGGAGAGATAGAGAGGGGGAAGGAGAGAGAGAGAGGGGGGAAGGAGAGAGAGAGAGGGAAGGAGAGAGAGAGAGGGAAGGAGAGAGGGGGGGAAGGAGAGAGCGAGAAGGGGAAGGAGAGAGAGAGGGGGAAGGAGAGAGAGGGGGAAGGAGACAGAGAGGGGGAAGGAGAGAGAGAGAGGGGGAAGGAGAGAGAGAGAGGGGGAAGGAGCGAGAGAGAGAGAGGGGGAAGGAGAGAGAGAGAGAGAGAGGGGGAAGGAGAGAGAGAGAGAGAGGGAAGGAGAGAGAGGGAAGAGGAGAGAGAGAAAGAGAGAGGGAAGGAGAGAGTAAGGGAAGGAGATAGAGAAGAGAGGAAGACACCCCGGGGAAGGGGTTGGACTCAGAGCCCGGCCGCAGTGACCCGGAGCCCCCATGCGTGGTGTAGCGCCTCAGGCCCGGCTCGAGTGACCCCAGCTCAGCTCCCGCTCCGGCCCGCCGCCGCCGCTCGCCCGCTCGATATCTTTCGGGCTCTCAGATCGCGTGGTGTATCTGCGCTCCAGACCGCCGCTGCCGCTCGCCCGCTCAATGTCTTTCGGGCTCTCAGGCCACGCGGGTGTATCTGTCTCTGTGTGTGAAAGCTCACTGTCTCTCGTGCTCTCGGGCTGCGTGGTTGTCTCTGTCTATGTCTGTGTATCTGTTTTCCTGCTCCCGCACTCACGGCAGGCTGCAGGATTAGGCCCCGCCCACACATGCCATGAAACACCCCCCGTGATGCACCACGCTTCCCCCATAGGACTGGTCAACCATCACGTCACTCAAAGCTAATGAGTGGATTTTGCCCGTTTTTTGAAAGTTTTTTGTATACTGTCCGAGCAATTTTTGTCTGACCAAAAAGTACATATCCCTTTGACACTCCCCTAATCATAAGCTTTCTTTTGATATAACATATGATTAGGTATGCTCTATAACGTTTGAGCTTACCGCGGACATACACACAGACAGAAAGACAGACTCATTTATATATATAGATAGACTAGCTGGAGTACCCGGTGTTGCCGAGGGAACTGAAGAACCCTCTGCCATGTTTATAAAACTGTTTATAAAACTGTTGGGATTGAAGAACTCTTCCTAAGCACCCAGGAAGTGGTTCTTTAACTTTGTTTTTTGTTAATGGGGATCGCCAGTAGCCATATACTCCAGGTTTTATAGTTTTGTGTATGTCTCGCCTGGTCAACAGCTTGCTGTGCCTGAGTCAGGTCAGGAGTCTCTGAGGCTCTGGCTTGGGTATGTCTCGCCTGGTCAACAGCTTGCCGTGCCTGAGTCTGGTCAGGAGTATCTGACTCCGCCCTCCTTCTCTGTCCCCCTCCCTCCCTCACCCACTCTCCCTCCCTCCCTTCCTCTCCCTCCACCTCTCTCTCCCTCCCTCTCACTCCCTCCCCTTCACTCTCTCCCTCCCCTCTCTCCCTCCCTCCCCCCCTCTCTCTCCCTCCCCCTCTCTCTCACTCCCTCCCCTTCACTTTCTCCCTCCTCCCCCTCTCCCTCCCTCCCCCGCACTCCCTCCCTCTCTCCCTCTCCCACCCCCTCACTCTTTCCCTGCCTCCCCCTCTCTGTCTCCCTCCCCCTCTCTGTCTCCTCCCCCTCTCTCTCCCTGCCCCTCTCTCTCTCTCCCCTCTCTCTCTCCCCTCTCTCTCTCTCCCCTCTCCCCCTCCCTCCCGCTCTCTGTCCCTCCCTCTCTCTCCCTTCCTCCCCTCTCCCTCTTTCTCCCTCTCCCCCTCTCCTCTCCCTCGCTTCCCCCTCTCTCTCCCTCCCCGTCTCTCCCTCCTTTCCTCTCCCTCCCTCCCTCCCCTCTCCCTCTCTCCCCCCTCCCTCCCCCTCTCCTCTCTCTCCCTCACCCTCTCTCTCCCTCCCCGTCTCTCCCTCCCTCCCCCTCTTTCTCTCCCTCCCCTTGTCTCCCCCTCTCTCTCCCTCCCACCCCTGCCTAACAATCTATCTCTTCAATTGTGCCTTCAGTGTCCTTGCCCGCTGTACTCTGTCCTTGCTGCCCATCCCTGCCCCGGTCGAGAGAAGCGCCAGATGATTGCAAGTTGCCGCCGAGGAGGAGGGTAGTATTGGCGTCGAGCAGGTGATGGGCAGCTGCAGGGCAGAACGAATAGATGGAGACCGGAACCGTTCACAGTAACTCCAAGTGTGGTTAGGAGAGAGAAAGAGAGCGAGAGGGAGGGGGGGGGAAGGAGAGAGAGGGGGAAGGAGAGAGAGAGAGAGAGGGGGGAAGGAGAGAGAGAGAGAGAGGGGGAAGGAGAGAGAGAAAGAGAGGGGGGGAAGGAGAGAGAGAGGGTGAAGGAGAGAGAGAGAGAGAGAGGGGGAAGGAGAGAGAGAGAGAGAGAGGGGGAAGGAGAGAGAGAGAGAGAGAGAGGGGGAAGCAGAGGGAGAGAGAGGGGAATGAGAGAGAGGGGGAAAGGGGAGAGAGAGAGAGGGGGGAAGGAGAGAGAGCGAGGGGGAAGGAGAGAGAGAGAGAGGGGGAAGGAGAGAAAGAGAAAGGGGGAAGGAGAGAGAGAGAGGGGGGAAGGAGAGAGAGAGAGATGGGGGAAGGAGAGAGAGAGAGGGGGAAGGAGAGAGAGAGAGAGAGAGGGGGAAGGAGAGAGAGAGGGGGAAGGAGAGAGAGAGAAAGGGGAAGGAAAGAGAGAGAGAGGGGAAGGAGAGAGAGAGAGAGGGGGAAGGAGAGAGAGAGAGAGGGGGAAGGAGAGAGAGAGGGAGAAGGAGAGAGAGGGAGAGAGGGTAGGAGAGAGAGAGAGAGAGGGAAGTAGAGAGCGGCAGAGAGAGTGAGAGAGGGAAGGAGAGAGTTAGGGAAGGAGATAGAAAAGAGAGGAGGATACCCCGGGGAAGGGGTTGGACTCAGAGCCCAGCTGCGGTCACCCGGAGCCCCGGTGCATGGCCTAGCGCCTCAGGCCCGACCTGACTCACCTCAGCTGAACTCCTGCTGCAGCCCGCCACCCAGCCGTTCCCCTGCTCGCTGTCTCTCGGGCCGCGTGGTTCTCTCTGTGTAGATACATAGGAGCGAGAGAGGGAGAGGGAGGGGGGGAAGGAGAGAGAGAGAGAGTGGGGGAAGGAGAGAGAGAGAAGGAGAGAGAGAGGGAAGGAGAGAGAGGGGGAAGGAGAGAGAGAGAGAGAGGGGGAAGGAGAGAGAGAGAGGGGGAAGGAGAGAGAGAGGGGCAAGGAGAGAGAGAGGGGGGAAGGAGAGAGAGAGAGGGGGAAGGAGAGAGAGAAAGGGGGAAGGAGAGAGAGAGAGAGCGGGAAGGAGAGAGAGAGAGGGAAGGAGAGAGAGAGGGAAGGAGAAAGAGAGAGAGGGAAGGAGAGAGAGGGGGAAGGAGAGAGAGAGGGGAAGGCGAGAGAGGGGAAGGAGAGAGAGGGGGGAAGGAGAGCGAGAGAGAGGGGGAAGGAGAAAGAGAGAGAGGGGCAAGGAGAGAGAGAGAGTGGGGGAAGGAGAGAGAGAGAGAGAGGGAAGGAGAGAGAGGGAAGAGGAGAGAGAGAAAGAGAGAGAGAGGGACGGAGAGAGTGAGGGAAGGAGATAGAGAAGAGAGGAAGACCACCCCGGGGAAGGGGTTGGACTCAGAGCCCGGCCGCGGTGACCCGGAGCCCCCATGCGCGGTGTAGCACCTCAGGCCCGCTCGAGTGACCCCAGCTCAGCTCTCGCTCCGGCCCGCCTCCGCCGCTCACCTGCTCGATGTCTTTCTTGCTCTCAGGTCGTGTGGGTGTATCTGCGCTCCGGCCTGCCACTGCCGCTTGCCTGCTCGATATCTTTCAGGCTCTCAGGCCGCGTGGGTGTATCTGTCTCTGTGTGTGAATGATCACTGTCTCTCGGGCTCTCGGCTGCGTGGTTGCCTCTGTCTATGTCTGTGTATCTGTTTTTCCGCTCCCGCACTCACGGCAGGCTGCAGGATTAGGCCCCGCCCACACATGCCATGAAACACTCCCCGTGATGCACAAACGCTTCCCCCGTAGGACTGGTCAACCATCACGTCACTCAACGCTAATGAGCGGATTTTGTACGTTTTGTGAAAGTTTTTTGTATATTGTCCGAGCAGTGTTTATCTGACCAAAAAGTAAATATGCCTAGGACACTCCCCTAATCAAAAGCATTCTTTTGATATAACAGATGTGTAGGTACCCTCTATAACCTTTGAGTTTACCGCGGACATACACACAGACAGACAGACAGACAGACTCATTTATATATATAGACTAGCTGGAGTACCCGGTGTTGCCGAGGGAACTGAAGAACCCTCTGCCATGTTTATAAAACTGTTTATAAAACTATCGGGATTGATGAACTCTTCCTAAGCACCCAGGAGGTGGTTCTTTAACTTTGTTTTTTGTTAATGGGGATCGCCAGTAGCCATATACTCCAGGTTTATAGTTT